>NC_083776.1:5433438-5503438 GCF_963514075.1 Conger conger | reverse complement strand
ATTCTGTGTGAAAAATAGGAAATAAAATTCTGATAGTAAATGCATCTCTTTATTGAAAGGCCATGTTTGTGTATATTGCAATTGCCTTGTTTCACTCCCAAGCACTGCAAGTGTCTGCTCTAATAATCTGCATCTGAGTCACCCGAACCGACCTGCCCCTTCAGCGGTAACCGAACCGGGGCAATAACACGGAATATCCCACCGAAGACATTTATTTCTCTAATTATCTCTGAGATCTGTACTTATGCCCAGACCACAGACTCCTTATTGGACTCCATGATGTCAAGGCAAAGGGGGGAGACTGTAAACAACCCGGTTGCTATGGAAAAGTCCAAATGAAGGGGGGGGTCGGGGTAGGGGGGAAAGTTCTGGAAGGTCTAATTGCGAGGAAGGCTACACTGCGAGAGAGCAGAGGAAGGTCTTTAGCTGTTCTGTTAGTCCACAGCTTTAGAGATTATAGTCAACTTCATGTGACTGACCTGTGCTTCTGGCTGTTATTTCACTTGAGATCACACATAGAAATGAAAGATAATATAAACAGTTAAGAATCAGTGCAGTCAGCACAACAGATATTCTAATTAAGTTATTGATGGAATAGTCAAACTGTTTTACTGTGTTGTACTCTCAATGTGAAATTTTGAAAATTAAAAAAGGGCGTGTCTTTTTTTCAAAATGACAAAGGGCGGTAAATGAATCAGTTATTCTTTTTAAAGAGTGCTACCTACAATGTACTGTATGTGAAAGTGAATAAAAGGCATTGTTAACAATAAAAAGGTGTTGAGTTTGGGGTGAAACAAACTTGGAAAAATAAGCCAGAATATTATGGCAGATCACCGATCTCCCTGAATGAGTCAGTTTGCTGGTCTGCCAAATATTCTACTGCGCCCCCTGTTGCTGAAAATATCGTCTGCACACCAATCACCTTTTTTTCTTTCTCTCAAAAACATTAACATGGAATCAGTTTCCCCCTGGTGCAAAGTGTTTTTAAGGTCAAATACTGCAGAGGGAGGGGGGTAGAGTAAAAGACAGAATCACATCGCAGTCTTCCCAAGAGATATATACACTCAGAGAGCACTTCAGTTTTTATCAGCCTTATTTTTTAGACTTAAAAGTCTTCTGCTGCTGTAGCCTATCCACTTTAGAGATTTGATGTGCTGTGTGTTCAGAGATGCTGTCCTGCATACCACTGATGTAACTGCTGCTCACTGGATGTTTTTTGTTTTTCGCTCCATTCTCTGAGAATGCTAGAGAGTTGTGGATGAAAATCCCAGGAGATCAGCAGTTTCTGAGATATTCAAACCACCCTGTCTGGCACCAACACCCATTCTACGGTCACTAAGATCACTTTTTTCCCCCCCCCATTCTGATGGTTGATGTGAACATTAACTGAAGCTCCTGACCCCTATAATCATCTACATGATTGTATGAATTACACTACTGCCACACGATTGGCTGATTAGACAGCTGCACGAATACGTATGTGAACAGGTGAACAAGTAAAAGGGTCCCTAATAAAGTGATCAGTGAGTGTATGTGGATTCTGAGGCCCCGTTTCTTAAAAAGTAAAAAAAAACAAAAAACAAAGAAGGTGACAAGAGCACACAAGTGGTCTCCAACCCTGGTCCGGGAGATCGACCGTGCGTGCTGGTGTTTGTTTGTCACTCTGCACTTAATTAACCAATTAGAACAGTTCATGACACCTCACCTGGTTACCTGGGTCTCGACAGGGAGCTGAAGGCAGCTGACCCAGCAGCCCTCCAGCAGCTTGTGTCACGGCCTCTGTTTTTCCTCCGCTGGACGAGCGGAGACCTCTGGCCCAGTGAGGCCCGTCTGCTGAGCAGAGGCAGCTCTATGAATACCCGCGGGCTCCAGGCCCTGCTGGGGGGGGCGGGGGGGTGGAACTGCCCGTCCAGTGGTTTTATTCGGCTGCTTTCTCGCAACAGCTGTATGGTTTTGGCTCACCATGGACTGCAGACCGAGAGAGAGAGAGAGAGTGTGCAGACAGAGGGAGAGAGAGTACAGAGTTCGGACCGTCCGCCCGACCACCTCCCTGCCTGGGTCAGAACCACTGGCACGGCAAAACAAGAGAGTATAAATACCACCGCTGGTGCCGTGACCCAGGGGACGGCCGAAACCGAGAGCTGACCAGCCCGCAGGAAAACAAGCCGTTCTCACGGTGCGCTCCGAGCTCCAGACAGGGGGGGGGGGGTCTGGGGCGCTTTAGGGGCCGTCCTGAGGTCGCCAGAACGTTGGCCGGCCGCCCACCCCCCGCCCTGCCCGTCCCCGAGCTCCCTCAACGACTCACAGGTGAGCAGAGAGAGCGTTTTTTTTGCTTTGAGGGGCGGAAATCCGGAAAGCACCAGGTCCTGGAGAGCGAAAAAGCCATTACACACACGGAGCAGAGTGCCATACGTAACCAAAATAACACGTGTGGTTTTGTGAGAAAGCACATAATGATCGCGTATTGAATGATTTTTTACTGCCCGGTGCGGTCCCCACGGTTAAGGAGGGAAGAGAGGGAGGCGAAAGCCGAACTCTCGTCCTGAACTCGGAAACCCGCCCAGGTTCGGATACCCCTCCCCCCCCCCCCTGACACCGAGCCTGCCCCCGGGCCTGAGACGGTCATTATTTCAATTTGAGGCTTTTTCTCTCAGCTCTCGGTTTCGTCCCCGTTGCTACATCGGTTTTCCTCGTTTCTCGTTTCTAGACAAACAAAGCGCGCCGCTGGGAAAGGGGCCGTGTTTACAGCAGGCTCCGGGGTAAGAACAGCCTCCGCGCATCCAGGGCCCCCGAACGGGTCAGATGTGGTCCCCTGGCCCCGTTTGAAGTCCGGTAATAACGCTGAATGCCCAGCGCCGGCAGATTGCGGTGGTCAGCGACGACGACGGCCCGGCTGACCATTGTGGTGTTTAGAAAGAGCCCCAGAACTCCCCGACGTACTAAGCTGTTCTGTTGCCCCCCCACAAAGTCATTAAGATCACGTCCTAAGTTTGCCTAAAATGCACTCTACCCACCAGCCTCTGTGTATTTCCTGCTTTGCTGACACACTACCAAGTAAAACAATGACTTATGATCACTTTCCTCATACCTGTCTGTGACATTCAATGCTGCGATTATGAAAGACAGAGGATATGAGCTTACAATTAAGGTTTGTTTTTTTTGGGGGGTTTTTTTTTTTAACCATAAACAACATTTTTAAGCCATGGTAATATCCTGGTAAGAAACACATGGATGACACCACTGTTACAGATCTATTCCACCTATGGAAAAGTACCATGAAGCAAGAGATCGGTCACTGAGCAACAGATGGACGAAGGCAATGGGAATTTACTTCCTTCCTTCAGCACCACAACAACCAACCACAATATATCATTAATGTGTGCCTTTTTTTGTTTAATTATTATTAATAATTAGTTCGACCCAAAGAGAACATGAATGTACCTTCACGATACATTTGGGAAATTTGATCCTTGAAGAAGAAGAACCTCCACTATGACTGTATTTCAGAGTGCAGAGTGAAACTAAAGCTAATGGCTGTGTTTTTCCCCCTCCCAGGAAATACAGACGAAATTCAGACCCGATTCAGCCTGGTCTCTACAACACACTGATCCTACAGAGTCACTGAATCCCGTCACGCGCAAAATCAACCCCATAAACCGCACATATAGATTAGTTCCTGTTAAATTATTGTATTTTAGAGTCTCCTAAATGTTCCCAACACAGGGGTATCTGACATTAACCATGTCAGCAGAGGTGCCAAACGAATGGGGGGGTATGGGGTCTCAACAAATATTAAAACACTGCATTTTCTGTGGATGGCAGGGCGATGCAAGATCTTTTCAGGGAGCCAAAATTCCCAGGTGTCTCCCCTGCGTGCCAGTGATCCCGCCAATTTAAAACTGTAGGAGTGAACTGAAAAAAGTCTCACTATCGCACTTCTACCAGCACCATGACAGCGCAGGTTGAGGCAGTTTCTGTGTTGAATAACTTTCGATCGCACGGTTCGGAAACACGAATCAGGGAACAAGACCGTAAAGTTTGAGCGTTTAACAAACTATGAATTACGAATGTATGTGAGACGGACACATACAGTAGATTATGTACAAAGTACGATAATCCACACAGCAAACAGCACAGGTGTATGAACTATCTTCCTCCCATTACACATTTCTATATAGCAAGGATAAAATCTGACATCACGTCTATTTGCAGACAACTAATGTGATACCCCCTTCGAATATTATCGGATAGTTCCTTTCTAACGTGACCACTGGATTTGGTGTGAAATAAGACATTATGATGTAATTGTTTTGCATAAGTAAAACATTTATTCCAATCTGAAAACATGAATATTGTCTTTGAACAGTTAATTACGACAGCCTATAGGTACAGTATAAAGTTTATACCATCCCCCAGTTGTGATTAAGACATCATAATGATATATATAGCTATCGTAACATTTCACAATATTAACCCGAACAATGCTGCGAAAACATCAGTGCAATAATAAAGATGTTGTAAAAAATGTGTTGACGTAACTTTCCTTTAACTTATTTCACATAACGTTTCATTCGCGGATAAATTATACGCGGCATAATTTGTCAAACATAAACGTACACTAACGGTACAATACGCGGAGAGTAATTGACATGGCGACAATCTGATTGGCTCACTCGCTCAGAAAAGGAAGCAAACCATTCTGCCCACCCACTGTTCGCAGTTATGAAGCCTTTCCATCACTAACTTCCTCCCACTTAGAAGAATATTAAAAGCGAGCGTCCATGGCAGCTAATGACTATCGTGTTTACCTGCGGAACCCTACCGAGATGGAGAATGGTCAAGCCCGTTTCCACTCTGCCCCGAGTGCAGAACCAACTTGTCGACCCCTGGTTTTTGGAACCCTCGTTGTTATGGGATTGCTTCAAATCTTATCGAGTGTCGCGATCTTGCTGCACTTAACAGGTTATCTACACGAGGTAAGAGATGACCCGACTTGATCTGTAGCCTATCATTTAGAAACTGGTTGCGTACGATGTTAAAGCGGCATTTGCGATTTTGAATTTAAGGTTTATAATAAATAATCTTTGCAGTTGACATGTTCAAAAATATATTAACATCAGACATAACGTCCGTTTTCTCGCGATTCGTATGTACAGATAAGAATATGATGCTTTTCAATGAAAATGTTCTTTCAAGTTTTCAGGACAATAGGCTTTTTTCTATTTATCGTTGTGTCATCGTTACTTTCTGCCGCTGTGTAAATAATCCAATGCTAACTTGCAAAAAAAATGTTTACTTGTATCGTCAAACATTGCTACACACAATTAGTCGAGCTTTAGATTATTCTGCAGCCTAAATGCGTGCTTGAATGATTTCGCGGATGTTTAAGATAACATCACGGCTTGGCGAAGAAGTATGCGATGTGCAAAGACGTGTTTGGGAGCAGCAACGGTATGCGTCCGTTTCGTTTCTGTTCAACTTTTCTTGCGCTTTAACCGCAAAGTTCTTGCCAGTTGCTAACGAAAATAAACGTTGGACACGACTTTACATGTTACTCAGAAATTATGATTTATCACTTTACTTGCCGTGTATACTTATCTCCTAAAACCTAATAAAATTGTTTGAGTAGCCTAGTCGACACGTATCTTATCTCCGGAGTGATAAACCATGTTAGGGGCATTTGTTTCTGAGGGCTGCAGCTGAGCGCTATGTTGTGGGACTTGTTCCCCGTCTTGTGATAATATTTACATAGTGATATTTACTGTATTTAGGTGGAATGTACTGGCTGCATCCGTGTATTTGGGATAGAGGTCCTTGCGTTTCTCGTAAGCAACAGAAACGTAAGCACTGAAGTTCTGTTTAACTGCACGCTCAATTTCTGCAGTCACAGACATTTTCCACAGCAATTTTGGATAGAGGTGTCTGGAATTGGAAGATGTAGATCCAAAAAACGAAAACTCTTCGAAAACTCTCTATTTCACATATCATCAGAAAGATTGCGTATTTAAATTACCCGGAACAGTGGTCGTTGATAGAATATTAATCCGGTATCACACCCAGTGGTAAACGGCATGGCCCCCTTTACATTGACATAAATGAACAGCATATGCTGAATTTGACATTCTTCCGCCGAGTACAAGTCCAATTGGGTCCACCTGGTGGCCACACACACGCTTAGAATCACACAAAAGCTTTTAGTTTTTACGCACCGATAACAGTCAGTGGTTCTTAGAATATAAATACCATGCAGGTCCAGTCAGACACATTCTTTGGTTTCATATTCAAATTAAAATCACCGTATGATTTGGTTTAGCCAGGCATTGATACATTTGAGCCATCATGATAATCCAGTGAACAAAACTATTTTAATGAAACAATTTTTCAGCTTGAAGTAAAACAGCAACTTAAGTTTATTGATTCAGTCATAAATTACACACTTCAAGTAAACTTTGGCTTCTAACACACAAAGTGATTTTTACCTGCAATATTTGTAGTTATTTACACAGTATGGTGGTTTTAGTTTGGAGACCGCAAAGATATAAAGAGGCTCATTTGCCTTGGGTGACTCGCAGTATTGGCCTCAAAACAACTTTCCCGAGTGTAAGCACAGATGAAAATAATGACACTTTGTTTAGTGTGGCTTTGGCATAAACAGTAGTGTGTGTGTGTGTGTGTGTTTGTGTGTGTGTATGTCAGGAGCTTGTTAAATCCGGGAGCGTGGCCTAAACTTGCAGACCAGGACTAGAGGGGGGAAAGATGAATTTCAGTTGTGTTTGGCTGGGAATTTGAGATCGTCTTTGGGAAATGGGCGATCAGGGGGTGGGGGGGAATCTGAGGAATCAAACCTCAGCTCAAGCTTTGCTGTGGCATTATGGGATACAGTGGCCTCGATCTGATTAAACATAACCAGAATTAGATACGAGGAGACTGGGGAGGTGGTGGATTGGGCCGGATTTTCAGTAATCGCAGCCCAGGGGACGGAAGCCCAGCTGGTCCTGTTTTTCTGTGACTCATTCGGGAGCCGTAGATCTCTCTCTCCCCAAATCACCTGCCACCTTAGAGCCAGAACTCCCCCCGTGCCCCCAAGCTCAAACGCAGCGAGGTTAGCGGCCGGGCGGTAAAACTTTAACAAGTCGAACGGCGAGATGTGGAAAGGGGGCTGGGGTCGATGTATTCACTAAATAAACCAGAAAAACCGGGCAGGGGGGCCTTGTTTACTGGAAGGCGGCTTTTCAACAGAGTTTATGAGTGATGGCGCGTTTGGAGCAGAATTTAAACAAATAAAAATAAACTGCTCTCCTGGAAGCTGGCATACTGAGACAGATGATACAATTGCTTGGAATGAACATTTGGAATAAATTCATGGCATAACTTTAATGTTGCAAATTAATAACGGATACTTATTGATGAAAGAGGGACCTCCAGGAGTTCGGATAGAGCTCTCTAATGCTGCGGAATAATGTACGGGGGTCTTTGTGGGTTTTTTGCGAGTGATTTAATTACAGCTCTATTCATGTCGTCTCTTCCAGGTAGATTTCTCCTCAGTCCAGCAGAGGGCGCCTGAGGTGAGTTCCTGTTCCGCAGCCAATGACACCGCGCAGTCTGTGTTTGGGTATGAGAGAGTGGGGGGGGGGCGTTCAAATCAAGCGGCCCAAACGCCAGGCTTTGCTTCTGAGGCTCGTTTCCGGGTGTTGTCGCGAGAAGGCGCCCTGCTTTCGCTCCTGCGGTCGGCTCCAGTGTTGGTGTTTCAGCCCGCCCCCCCCGCCCCCCCTTTTCAATGGTAACAATACGGTAAAGATACAAAGGCAATCATTATTTCCCCAGACGAAAATGCAGACAGTCGCAATCAGTGTTTCATCTTCGTCTGAGGTCTCCCCACATGCCGATTTTGTTATCGTGCTCTTAGGACGATACAGAAATACTTTGCGGACGAATCGGGGACAGGTTGCATCACTGCTGAGTCAGTCTCTCACACGCTTAGCGGAGGTGTCGTGCTCAGCCTCCCTGCTGAGCAGTCTCGGGCCCCAAATCTTACAACGTGGCGGCGCTTGTAAACTTGACTTCCCCCGGGTTTCAAAACACTTTTCATGAGCACATGGACAGTCAGTGGGGTGATGCAACAGGCACTCGGTCCGTATGTTTTCGGCAGTCTATGATTCGAACCCGGGACCCCAGAGGGCAGAACACGAGGACCCATCGACTCATACACATCTGGGGGAGATCACTGCCGCTGAACACAGGAAGAAAAGGGGGGGGGGGGGGGCGTGTCCTTATAGTTCGGTCAAAGATGCTAAAGGAAGAATCTCAAGAATTTTCACTTCAAGAATATCAGCCGCTGCTCCGCTTTAGCCCGGCCGTTCGAGAGGCCGGGAAGTGGCATGAGAAAAGCCAGAGAAAACAGTCAGTTCCAACACACGGTGAACAACTGAGAATTAGATACCTTTTTTCTAATTAAATATTTCCCCCCCCCTGAATAAACAAACATTTTGTACCTAAATAGCTACGCTATCCGACGACTCGTGAGAACCCGATTAAAAAGTACGGATCAACAGCTCATCATGAGAAACTTTCCCACAGGGTCCCATTGTAAAAACAGGGTTGAGGTCTGCAAAAACAAGCTGGCATGAGCAGACTGCAGGTGTCTTACAGAAACACAATATATTCTGGGGTAAAATATATACTGCAGCATCCCACAATATGTTGCCAGTGTCATTAAAGAAGTATATTGCAATACATCTTTTTCCAAGATGTATTACATCACTGCACTGTGCGTGCTGTACAGACAAACACAGTGTAGCCTAAGTATTTTGGACAGTGACACAAACTTGGGTATTCTGGCTGTGTACTCCAGCACATTGGATTAAAAATGAAACTGTTGACATAAGGACGCACTTGTGTGCTCGGCATTCGCAAACAACCCGCTGTAATGGATGACTGAATACTACTTTCAATTGTGAATAAAAAAAACCCCCGTTTGACTGTGGAACAGATCAAGAACAGTCTCCAGGATGTAGGCACAGATGTGGGGGGAAAACTAAAATAAAGAAGAGACTACACCAGCATAACCTCAGCGGGTTCACTGCGAGATGCAAACCACTGGTAATTCCCAAGAACAGAATGGTTTGTAAAAAGTACATTAGACAAAAATTCTAGCATTTTGGAACAAACCTTTTTGGAGAGAGTTGAGATGAGTATCAAAGTGAGAGAGAGAGAGTGAGAAAGAGAGAGAGAGAGAGAGAGAGAGAGAGAGAGAGAGAGAGAGAGAGAGAGAGACTGCTCGTGATCCAAAGCATATCACCTCACCAGCAGGACAGTGAGCCCAAAGACACTGCTCAAGCAACCAAGGAATTATCAGGGCCTGAACGTGGAAAGTGGTTTTTTTTCAATCACCTGACCTGAATGCAGTTAAACGAGTTGCAATTGAACTGAAGACAAAAATCTAGAAGAAAAATAAACAGGAACTGGAGATGGATGCATTCCAAACCTGGGAGAGCCTTACCAGGGAAGGTGTCCAGTGTCTGGTGATGTGCATGGGTGGCATCTGTCATGGAGTCAAATGCAAAGGATTTGCAACCAAAATATGACGACTGTAAGATTGTTAATTTGTCTCACTTTGTTTGGTCCCCTAAAACGGGGGGGAATATGTATAAAAAGGGTTTCTATTCATTCCTACATCTGTTGCATGATATGGAAGCAAATACTCCATTTAAAGCTGACAGTTTAACCTCATATTCATTGTGTTCTTTCAAAGCCAATGTGCTCGAGTACAGATCAGAAGTAGGTTCACCTCTCTGACAAATAAGGGAATATACAGTTATGTGCTGTGTGCCTCACTTGTGGTCGAGTATGACTAACTTGCACCTTTCTGGTGTCTAAACCTGAAACATTAATTGTTCAGTTTTTTTGTTTTTTTTCAAACCTGAAATGTCAGATGTTGTGCATTGGTCGCAGTCTGGTGCGGAAGCTGAACTCTTTTTCCTGGAGTGATGTCACGGTTCTTGGCCGGGTCACTGAGGTCAGCAGCAGAAGCTGTGGTTTTGTAAACGCTACGCTTGTTTAGGTGTCAGCGATTCTGGCGGCGCTGTCCCAGAAGCCCCTGCAGCAGGGTGTTGTGGCGGAGCAGGTTAGGCAGAAGCTCACACACGGTTTCAGGTTAAAAAAATTAAATAAAACCAGGGAGGGGATTGGGCAGTGCCGTTCAGGTTTTTGGAGATGGACCAGGTTCATGGTTGTCGTGAGAAACACGGATGGTGGGCGTAGGGGTTTTTGGTAGTGAATAGGCACCACAGTGATGCTATGGAAAAAGTGGCTTTCACTGAATTCAGACTGCTGGAAATATGAATGTTTAGGGTCATTGTTTGATGAGGTCTGTATTTGCCATAATGAATTCTAAACCATTGCTTTGTTTTTTTTCCTGTGTCTTTTTCTGCACACAGTCTCAGTTTTACAAACTTGAATTACACTGCAACAAGCTTGGCGGTGGTGCTCTCTCTCTTTAGGAAAATGTTGAGTGTTAAAAATACATAACCAGAACCTCATGTTGTTGTTTAATAAGAGCAGTGTGACCGGAGCGTTTCTGGTCGGAGCTGGCCAGCGCTCTGCCGGCGATGTGTCAGCGTGGGCCCGGTCCCCGCGCACAATGCAGACTTAACCATCACGTTTGGAGCAAACACAAGCAATGTGGTGCGCGCGGGTCTGGAACCCAAAACCTGCACAACCGCAGGGTTCAAAAGGCAACGCGATGAACCCGCTGCCTGTGAGATCCAGCTCTTTCTCAAGAGCGACCGCTCGCAACTCTTGACACGGCTCCAGGGAATTACATTATTTTATTTTCAAAACATTCTGAGCCAGATTGGCTTACTGTATAATATGCATAATAAGATAAGTTACCACCAGTATAGACACAAACATCTACTGAACACTACTGGATTTGCAGCCCAAATCCCGAATGGCAGCTGGATATGCAGTTTTGTCTTTGTCTTCTTTTGGCGTTTTGTTCACCAGCACTGAATTCATTTTGGGAATCTGTTAATTACACAGCTTATCTTGCCCACATTTGTAGGTTAAATTGGAAGCTTTTTTTTTTTTTAAAGAAAAGAATATCTGCTCCTGACCATGTTCAGGACAAATGAAAGCCTGGCGGTAAAAATGAGTGTTGCCGCAAACATGATCATGTCTGAGTGCCATACTGAATGTACATAAGAGTACGACCCAACAGGACACCAAGATCTGCTGAACAAACTATGGGACATTCCAACTCATGGCCCACTAGTGGTCACTGGACAGTACTGCAGGCAGTCTGCCAAATCAATCTACATTTACATTTACATTTTGGTCATTTGGCAGACGCTTTTAATCCAAAGCGACTTACAAGTGCATAGGTTCTACCACAAGTCAAAGCATCACATTCATAACTAGGAAAATACACATGGAATGCTGTTCTAAACATTTTTTTTTTTTTGGGGGTTAGGGTAGGGATATCAGAAAGGGGGGGTGGGGGAAAATCAGTTGGGAGGACTAAGGTAGAGTTTGAAGAGGTGTGTTTTGAGTCTGTGTCGAAATAGGGGGAGGGATTCTGCTGTCCTGACAGTGGTAGGCAAGTCATTCCACCACTGAGGAACCAGAACAGAAAACAGGCGTGAACGTGCAGCTCGACCGCCAGGTGCACGTAGAGAGGGAACCATAAGGCGACCAGAGCTGGCAGACTGGAGTGGTCTAGCTGGGGAGTAGGGAGTGATCAAGGATTGTATGTAAGGTGGGGCAGTCCCCTTAGCAGCCTGAAATGCCAACACTAGGGCCTTGAATCGGATGCATGCGGCAATAGGAAGCCAGTGGAGGCCAATGAGAAGCGGGGTGACATGAGCCGACCTGGGCTGACTGGTGATCAGGCGGGCTGCAGCATTCTGGACCAGCTGCAGGGGCTTGATGGCACACGCTGGGAGACCGGCTAGGAGGGAGTTGCAGTAATCCAGGCGGGAGATGACGGATACGGCGTATATTATACAGAAAGAACCTGCAGGTTCTGGCAGTGGAGGATACTTGTGGAGCCAGGGTGAGGCAGTTATCAAGAGTCACCCCAAGATTCTTTGCCGTACGGGAGGAGGAAACTACAAAGTCCTCAACAGTCAGTGAGAGGTCGATTGACGGAGAGGACTTAGCAGGGATGTAGAAAAGCTCAGTTTTGGCAAGGCTGAGCTTCAGGTGGTGGGAAGTCATCCACGCAGAGAGATCAGCCAAGCAGGCAGAGATCTGTGTGGTGACTTGGGTGTCGGGAGGGAAGGAAAAATCTAAAAAGATTGATTTTAATCAAAGAAAATGAAAAAGAAATAAAAGAAAAATGAAATAGATAGTTGGACACACTTATTTTGTGCTCAGTATGTTTAAAAATACTCATACCCAGACAAAAAATAAACAGAAATCCATTGTGACTCATAGGCTGATAACGGTCCAATACAAGTGCACCGACACTTAAGGAAATGGCAGAGTCACACCTCTTGTCCTTACTTAGCGAGCTTGCACACCAATTCCAAAATGCTGGCTGGTACTAGGGCCTCTGAGAAGGAAAGAGGCAGTTTGAAAGAAGTGAGAAACGGACACTACGAATACCACTGAGCTCCATTTAACCGTTATTGGTTTGCCGTGGGCCACCAAAGTTTTTGAAGTTGTTGAAAATGGCTGCAAGAGGGAAAGGGTGGGGATTGGCTGGACTATGGCATCACATCACACACAGCCAATAGCAACTGGGTTATTATATAACCATTTTCATTGGTTAATAGCAATATTGTACCGTATGTACAAGTCAGAGGGAGCAAAAAAAAACTTTGGCAAGGTAAAAATGTGGCCTCTGGTCAGGCTCACTACAATAAAACTGTATTTCTTCACTTGTTGCACAGATTATTTTTAGCTCAGTTTTCTGGTAATGTTGTCCACACAAAAAAAACAAAGTAATTCAGGCAAAAAAAAAAAAAAAGATAATTTATTATGTCAATACATGAGACTAAAATGTCAGGTCAAGCCGCAGGGAGGATATTCTAAGGCAGAGCCGTGACCCGAATCTGCCCATGTACCTGACAGATGAAGGAGGCGGTTCTGGGTCAGAACCGCACATCACAGACCGTCGCCACAACGCTGGCAGGGCGCCGCGCTATTTTCACACTTCCCCCGCAGACATGGTTTCCACCCGTTCACCGCGCCGCCTTCGGCCAATTCCGCCCTGATTATGTTTGCGCTGCAGATTTCCCGCCGGCGAGGCGACTAATTCTGGAGCGGCGGCCGTTACCTGCTCCGCGAGCAAATATAGAACCCGCCGTTTCGGTAATTAAAGGTGAACCGGGGTCGTGTAATTGCCGAGAATCAGCCGAGAATGTAGCGTTCGGATTTATTTTCCACTTTTTTGTCTGTGGTTTTAATTTGTTTGTATCTCCGGGTAAATAGAGGAGGTTGGGGAACTGGTCTCGCAGTACAAATTCACATCTTTGTGGGGTTTGCGCTGTTTTTATACATCAGCAAGGCTCTTAACATGCTTTGGTAAACATCCAGCAGCTTAAAAAATCTAAATAGGAAACATGTACATTACTGTGGACAAGGGAACTCGAGTAAACAAATCAACAATATTATGAATTATTTCCAAGTTGTAGAATTACAGGTGCGTAGTTACAGACAGCATCAGCTGATGAACTAAGATTATGGCCAATATGGCGGCACAATACAGACAGCACGTGTGCCAAAGACTGCTGCAGTTGTTGCCCCGCGGACGCTCCATATGAAGTGGAAATGGCCAAAAAAGTAGCCAAAGAACAGTAATCTGAACCTTTTATTTATCAATGCTAACCTCTCAGGCAAAACCCCTGAGAATCAATCACTCTCTATACTAATGAAGTAAGCACGTTTATGTTGATACAGATAAAAAGTTGGTGCTCACCTACGCCTTCCGTGAATGTAAATCTTCTTTAAGATTCACTTGTCCTACATTTCTTTACATTACAATATATCGCATGTAATTTGGCTGTCGTTTTTTTTATCCAAAGTGACTTACAGTTGATTAGACTAAGCAGGAGACAATCCTCCCCTGGAGGCGGGCTGTAGTGTAGTGGTTAAGGTACATGACTGGGACCCGCAAGGTCGGCGGTTCGATTCCTGGTGTAGCCACAATAGGATCCGCACAGCCGTTGGGCCCTTGAGCAAGGCCCTTAACCCTGCATTGCTCCAGGGGGGATTGTCTCCTACTTAGTCTAATCAACTGTATGTCGCTCTGGATAAGAGTATCTGCCAAATGCCAGTAATGTAATGTTATCAAGAATAGCTGTGATTTGCAGCCATTGTTTGACAGTAATAACTGAAGAATCTTGGTACCACACATATTTAATTGAAATGCAGTGATCGAGTAATGCATTTGCACCATGTACACAGTGCTCACGAGGACCTGGCAAACAGCACCATTAGCTGAAGTGTATTAAATCCCTTAATTGCAGTGCATGTGTCATGGCAATAATAGCAGAGATTATCAAAACTCTATCTATCTATCCGTCTCAAAATCTCCACACTTATTGAACCATTTCCGTATGACACATATTCTGTATGTAGCACCTCCAAACCACAGCACTGTTCATCCCTCCCCCTTCTCTGTAAACGCTCTGACATTGAAATACCATTGGCTCTGGCAATTAGAACCAATGAGCTTGAATTACTGTACATTCATACAATGTTTTGGTACAGAGTGTTGGCCCGTCAACTTTATATTTTGAAACCCGAAGGACTATAAACACAGGCAGAGGGTGAGTCAACATGCCAGTGAGCCTTTTTCAATGATTGGAAGGGATTTACAAGTCTCGTAACAATGTTTCAACACAAATATCTTACCTATTGTACCTTTAATATTAATATAAATTCATGTTAAAAGGGGATAGGGTCTGTGCTTTTAATACGCAGTACTCAGTTTAGGAACAAACTTCCCTTTTGCTGATTTTCCCGGTTTGACCATCGATCATTTTTCCAGTGGAGTTGTTCACAGAAATGATGATGTCATCAATGCATGGCAACTGTTCATCGAATGTGGATGCAAAACCCTCAAATTAAAGCTTTTTTTTCTGGAGCACAGAGCAATGAACCTACTGATGTGTCACTGTCCAAATACTTGTATTGTATTAGACATTGTATCGTTGTACTCGGGGTATTCTAGCTGCCAACCGTGGTATGCTAGTTCGTAAGTTGATGTATTCTTCGGGGGTTCCAACTGTATCTGTATGGTCATGCTAGGACTCGGAACCATACTGTCCTCTAGGGTCCTCTTCACACTTGTTCCTGTGTTCGATCTGCACTATGTTGTATGTCGCTCTGAATAAGAGCATCTGCTAAATGCTTTGTAATGTAATGTAATACTTATAGACTGCACTGTATATACTTTAAGACGTGTTCGTATGGTTATAAAGAACGGACTAAATTGAGGGAAAGGTGCAATGTGATTTCAGCTGGTCTTTAGCCGTGGCTGCAGCAGGAGGGAGGGGATGTACTCTCACCCTTGGCTATGTGCGAACGGCCATTTGCAGGACACTGCAGTTCAGTTACAGTTCCTGAAACCTGAATACATCTGCTCTGAATGTGGCAATAAATCAAATGCCACTCAAATGCTGAAAGAAATACACAACTTCAGTGCTGAAGGCAGTCTGCCAAAATGTGTGAATCTTTAGCCTCATTGTTTTTAAAATGTTGAAGGGGGGTTATTAATTTAAGTGCCAAAATTCTTTAATGCAGCAAAAAATAAATTCTATATATGACCAAGAAAGAACTGAATCTCTAATCTTCAGTGTGCAGCCAAATTCAGACCATGTTTACTGAGAAATCTTTAAACTCAGTCATTAAACTGAATGTGCCATTGTTTTTTGTTCCCTGGATCCATTGGGCTTTTTTTTTCTTGACCTCAAAATATCTAGATTGGTTTGCAATGGACGGAGAAACTGCTTTTATGAAAAGGCTGTGTGTTTTAGTGTTATTTTATTTGGGACATTACTGTTTTTTGTTTATTATTTAAAACTAGTATTTTTTTCTCCCCTGTTTTTATAATATTGGGTGTTCATGTCCAGGGGCACGAGGAACACCCTTTGGTGCGGTACCAGATTTATTTGATCTGCTGATTGCATTGTCCTAAACTGTGAGGTCATTTCCTGACTACACCTGCTCCGCCCACGTGCACAGGAAGTGGAGACTGGACCTGTGCTCGCCGACGCACTCAAAGACCACAGGAAGAAGGATCCTTCCAGAAGATGCCAGAAAAAGCAGAAGGACCTCATGCCAGCTGCCCACTTGCCTATCAAAGCACCCATTGATTACGTCCAGAGTAAGTTCACCTCGCGGAACAGGAGTACACGTCAGCACATTTATCTTATGCGGAGTAACTTAAGAGCATACATGGTCCGCACTCGCTCTATACCATGTTCCACTGTTTCTCTCTCTCTCTTTCTGTGTACCATGTTCCACACTCTCTATATACCATGTTCCACACTCTCTGTACCAGGTTCCACACTCTCTCTCTGCTCTGTACAATGTTCCACACTCTCTCTATACCATGTTCCACACTTTCTCTCTGCTCTGTACCATGTTCCACACTCTCACTATACCATTTCCACTTGCTCTCTGTACCATGTTCCACTCTCTCTGTACCATGTTCCACTCTCTCTGTACCATGTTCCTCTCTCTGTACCATGTCCCACACACTCTCTGTACCATGTTTTACACTCTCTCTCTCACTGTGCTTCCAGAACACGAGGTGGAGACCAAAGTGATCCAGTGGAGCGAGGCCCAGGGCCAGCTGTACAACATCAGGTACCACGACGGGCGGCTGCTGGTGCAGGAGGGGGGCCTGTACTACGTGTACGCCAAGACCTGCTTCCGCTTCTACGAGCCGGAGCTGGAGCCGGAGCTGGAGGTGCGGGCGCAGCTCATCCAGTACGTGGTCCACGAGAAGACCACGCAGACCACCAAGCCCATGGTGCTGATGAAGAGCGGCAGCACCAAGCAGTGGAGGAGCCCCAACTACAACATGTACTGCCAGCAGCAGGGCCGGCTCTTCCGCCTGAGGGAGGGCGACGGCCTCTTCGTCAACGTCTCCAACGCCTGGATGCTGGACCCCGAGTCGGAGGGCAGCTACTTCGGCGCCTTCAAGACCAGCAACTGAGACCGGCAAACCCGCTACCCCTGCTACTGAACTGTGTGCGCACACGCCCTCCTCCTCCTCCTCCGACAAACATTCTGCACGATGTTTAAAGAACCACTGAGCACTTAAACTTGCAGGAATACTGACTGTTTTTTTTATTTTATTTTTTTGTCGTTTCAATGGCGGTGATTATCGGAGTTCACCATTTCAAAACTTAATGAATATCCTTCATTATTTCAGTAAAAAAAAAAAAAAAAAGTTTTTTTAGTTTTGATTGGAAAGGTTGGAATTGTGTCAGACCCTAATTACCTGCTAATGAAATCGTACAAACCCAGAACAGTTTTTCTGAAAATGTATTTTGCCTATTTAAAATGTTAAATAACTGCTTGCTAATTGTCCTGGGTTTGGAAAGTTTTAATACAATTTTCCTACCAATTACAGTGTGGCCTGACAATGTATTTTGACATATGATTCTTGCCTTTGAGCAATTCAAGAGAGCATTTTTGAAACTCAAAATTTGCTTTTACTATCAACAGTAAGACATTTTATAACAGGCCCTTTTTATTCTGCCTTTTAATTTATTATTTCTTGTGTGTGTTTTTACAATTTAGACAAACATTTTTTCATCATGAAAAAGATTTGAATGTAGACTGGCATTGGGTTGCCCTACACGTCTCATAGTAGGTCAAAGGTCAGAAGCATTGCCTTAAGGATACAGTCATTCCTCAGTGATGTAGTTGTGCAGTTTTTTTTGGTTCCAGAAAACATGGAAGAGATTATGTGCATTGCTCAATCAAAGATTCGGTGTAAGGCTTGTTGAAGACGTGACACAAATAGCCATGTTGTTGCATCTGTTGTTGGTTTGAGTAAGCATGAATGTATTATCGGAAGGAGAATGAGTGCCATAACAGGACAGTCGCCTGGAGAAAGTTTGAGAAGTTGCTCTTCATACTTTCCCCCTGGCCTTTTTTTGCGGCGAGACTGCACATTTGTTAAAGCTTGCAGTCTGCAGCGAGCTTCCGGGAAGGCGTCCAGAAAAGCTGCAGCTGCGAAAATCCTGAGTTAGGATTGAAGTTATGTTCGGAGCTCCGAGGCCCGCCGGATTTGGGAGAGCAGAGTTGTAGTTGTCGTTTTTAAACACGTGTCGGAGGAAGTTCGCCCCCCCCCCCCCCCGCCCCCTGCAGCCACGGACACTTTGAAGATGATTCGGTTCCCCCATCCAGAGATAAAAGCAACCTGTAAATCAACTGCACTGAAGGAACCAGGTGTCAAAAAAAAAAAAGCTTACGCTTGAGAAATAGCAGGAAAGACGTACTATATTCTCAAAGTTATGTTCTCCCCACGTCTTCCATCGTGAGTCCATGCAATCTACTGTATTCCTGAGATTATCTTATATTAATGAGGTGTGCTTTCTGAAGGCCTGTACCACAGATCGGATGAAGTCAGACAGAAGGGTTTTACAACCCTCAAAAGTAAGTGCAAGTGAAGTTCAAAAGCAATCTTATAGGAGTAAATATTGAGAGCATGAATTGTATTGTCTTAACAGACTTGTACAGTTACAGGAAATGCAGTGTTATGGGGTCTTGGGGTTTAGGTAAAACGGGGGGGGGGGGGGGAGGTCACGCCTTAACACAGGTGAAGTTTATAATGTTTTCCAGAATACATTTGAGTAGCATGTTTCCATGGAACGCAGCCTGGACTCTCGACAGATATGAATGTTCTGTGGCCTATTCGGATATTTGACAAATTCAGCTGCAAAAAAGGAATTGTGAGGAGCGAGAAGGCTTGGTGACCTGGGAGGTAGAACAGACATCTCTGTGGTACAGTACTGGGAGGCCCATCTCAGACACGGGCTCCGTTCGCTGTTCTGTGTCGTTTAAGAGTGAGATAACCGCCCCCCCCCCCCCCCCACCCCCCCCCCCCCAGCGACCACCACACACCGAAAGCCTTCATCTTTCCTGGGTCCCTCTCTCCCTCCTGAAATGTTTTTTTTTGTAAATAGTGCGCTTTGAGTATGTCTAAAGGAACAGAAACTGAAGATAGCTGGCCTGTCTGTCATTGAGAGAACTGCCGATTCTTGACTTAAGTCGTGGTGGAACCAGACTGCGTTTGGTGCACCTTTTAATTTAAATAGAAAAAAAGTTCCTTCCTTCCTTGAATGGAGGAAAATGAGAAAATGCACTAAATGTGTTTTATTTATTTGGTATGATTATCATAAATCAGAGACGGTTCATCTGCTCGGGAACACGAATGCGTGTGTAACGTGGGCATTCTTTAGTTTCCTGGTTTGGGGCAGATGTACTGTGTTTCTACCACACTTTCACTTCAGTAATGCTCAGCTGCTCCTTTCTCCTCACTGAAACGGAGCGGTTTCTTTCAAAAGAAACTGCTGGATTTTCTCATTGACAATTTTGTGTACAAATGCCTAAAGCTGAAAATTATGTTAGTTGGGAAGGATTTGAAGTTGCATTCTCAAAAAACAAAAAAACAAAAAAAAAAACAGTATGTGTGTTTTTATGTGCTTGTTATTTATATCACTTTGAGTAATAAAGTACTTTTCTAAACTCCTTTCTCTTCTTTTAACTGCGTGCATGTATACACTGTGATCATTTTATTAGGGAGACCTGTACACCAGCTTGTTAATGCCAATATTTAAATCAGCCAATCATGCGACAGCAACTAAATGCATAAAAGCAAGAGGTTCAGCTGTTTCTCAGACCAAATGACAAAATGGGGAATAAATGTAATCTAAATGGAATGGACCGTGGAATGATTGTTGGTGCCAGACAAGGTGGTTTGAGTATCTCTCAACCTGCTGATCTCCTGGGATTTTCACGGACAACAGTCTCTACAGTTTGCAAACAAAACAAAAAACATGCAGTGAGCAGCAGTTCTACAAGTAGAAATTCCGTATTAATGAGAGGTGAGAAGCTGACAGGAAGAACAGATCCATAACAACAGTGGTATGCGGAAGAGCATCTCTGAACACACGACGTGTCAAACCTCTAAGTGGATAGGCCACAGCAGCAGAAGTCTAATAAATACCTAATAAAGTACTCAGCGAGTGTAGATATAACAGGATTGCAGGAGGTGCACAGTAAGGAAAAGGACAGTACCCGGGGCACAGCGAGCGGAGGGGAGAGGCGCTGGGACTGATTATTTTGTTGACGGAGCGCAGCAGACCTCAGCCCGCGCGGAGAGCGCGCGGCGTGTGGGGTTTACGGCCAAAAGAACAGCGCCCGCAGCCACGGGGCGGACGGGCTGGAACCCGCTCCTCCCGAAATCGCACAGAAATAAATCGACACAACATGGCGCTGCACACTGAGGCCCCTCGGTGCGAGAGAGGAGACGCTCGGGGGGAAGAGTTTCCATGTGTGCTCCTCCTGTCCCCCCTCCTCCGAGATAACGCACGATACGTCCGGCTCATAACGCGCCGCGAAACGCTGCCGATTAATAATTACATTACAGCTATTCCATTCAGCTGATGCTTTTATCCAAGATGACTTACAGTTGATTAGACTAAGCAGGGGAAAAGCCCCCCCCCCCCCCCCCCCGGAGCAATGTTGGGTTTAGGGCCCAACCGCTGTGCAGATCTTAACTTGGCTACACTGGGGCTCGAGCCACCGACCTTCCAGGTCAGCAACAAAGCAATATAATTAAAGGCAATAAGTGCACTGAGATCACTGCAAGATGCAACTCATCCCCTCTGCCCTGTTAGAGCAGGACAGGGTGTGTTGAGTACAACTCATCCCCTCTGCCCTGTTAGAGCAGGACAGGGCGTGTTGAGTACAACTCATCCCCTCTGCCCTGTTAGAGCAGGGCAGGGTGTGCTCAACACAATTCATTCCAAAGATTAGTCACGATGAAACCGATTTTACTTGCCTAAAAGCAGGTGGTGAGTTTTAGAACGTTGCTCAGAGTCACCAGTTGAAGCTCATTGCATCTTGAAACTTTGGTCTGAACTGGACTTTAGATACGGGCCATAATTGGCCAACAATATGAGATACAGCAAAGTACCAATGTTTGTATGGTTTACTGGTTATTCAATGGAAAATTTAGAAATACAAACAAAAAACATACAAAAAAAACCCCCCACAACTGCACCTTTAACCTGTGCTGAGCAGAAACAACTTTGTTTTAAACACTGAGCCAGTTCAAAGTGAGTGTGTGTGTGTGTGTGTGTGAGTGTGTCCATGTGTGTGTGTGTGTGTATGTGTGTGTCCATGTGTGTGTGTGTGTGTATGTGTCCGTGTGTATGTAAACGAGAAGTACAGCAGTGTGTCTTGTATTGAGAGTAATACAATTTTCTCATGATTGTTTTTGTTGGAGTCTGATTGGACAAGAGTTGCCTTGGCAGCAGGCGGTCACGGTTGCTATAGATTCCGCTGGCCGGCTCCCTGATGGCTGCCTATGACTCGGCGCAGACACACAGACCGCAGGAAGCCTAGGAGGTTCAACACAAACACCCTGACCCTGAAGAGGAATCGTTCAGGGCGTTGTGTGTGTGCCCGGAGCACACAACCCCGCCCGTTCAATAGCTGTCAATCCAGACGGTGAATTTGGAAAGTTTGCCCCTGCCAATAATAGAAGTACTCGCGCTGGTCACTGCTGTTTTTGTCTTGCGTGCGGTATTTAGACGCTGGCTAAAGAAACTCCTCTTCCCAAGAACTGCGGTTTGGGAAAGCGAGCCGAGTTGGACACGTGCGCGCGCGGGGGAGCCGAAAGCCTCCTACGTCCAAATTCTTTTACGTGACAAAACGGCGCAGTCAGAGGTTCTCCTGGAAATGGCATTCGCACTCAGACCTACTTTCTACAGCTTGGCTGACGATTTGGAATGAAGTCTAATGGACACAATTAGAACGGTATTGATGGTTTCTGGTGATTTTAACAACAGTGTAATTGCATAGCAATTCTCCCAGTGCAGGAAGGACTAAAGGTCGGCACATGATGAATCTATTAAGTGATAGAAATTCTCCTGGAATACCAGCTTTCACAGGTTACCAAGCGGACATTTCTGGTGTGGCACCCCTATAGTATGTGCACATCCTAAGTCCATTTATTGGACAATCACAACACAGTGGCATCTTCAGCTTCTTGCCACAGAAAAAAGAAAGGCTGTTGTACACATTCATCACAAGGTACAGGTGCAGGACAAAATATGCAATTACCAGAGAGAACACAACATGCAGACATTGCTCTAATATGTTAATTCTTGCAAAGTTTCGACCAGCAAGGTCTCCGTCAGGCATAAGAAAAGGCTTTTCCCATCGAAGACCTTGACGGTCGAAAACGTCGCAAGAATAAACCTACTGGAGCAGAAATAGAATGTGGACATCTTCATTCTCTCTAGAAGTGGCAGGACTCCAGGTCTTGGCATCCAGCGGAGCTTGTTATAGTGTACAGTACTGAAGCCCTGCCAAGAACAGAGTGTGCAGGCACCGCCTCTATAATGTGCGCCGTACGCAGACGTATAGAAGCAGGGGTTCTGGCCGAGCAGCACATTCCTGGGGTACGTTTTATTGCTCTCAGGTGTTGGGATAGGGAGAGCCCCGCCGCTGGAGCTAAAGCACCTGAACTCAGGCTTCTGGCACTTGAGGATAGAGTTCAGAAATTATTTATTATTATTTTTTGTGATAATTTATAAAACATTACATTATCCACTGGCATCTGAAAAGAGAAGGAATTTTTCCCCACTATAATATTTTAACAATGTGGGAAGAGCCAATGGCAAGGGTGTTTCTGGGCTCATTGTTACTAATAATCAATCAATCGATCAATGTTTAACGAGGCGAGGGGGGGGCGGGGTTTTTAATGCGTGTGAATGAGGCGAGGGGTGTTTTTATGTGGTGGAGAGGAGATGGTCGCACAGGCAGATTTATATGGCAGCTGGGTTTTTCAGCACACACACACACACACACACACATGCACACACCCACACGCACAAACACACGCACACACCAACAGACACACACACACACACACTCACATGCACACACCCACACGCACACTCACACTCACATGCACACACCCACACGCACGCACACACATACACTTCCTCTGCTGACTCAGTTCTGGGTTTATGGGAGGTAACTCTATCTCTGTCCCAAGACAAGTCCTGGTTTCAACAGCTGTGGGTTTAAGGGCCCGTTAAAACACTAATCGTTTCCGTACCATTCTCTATAAAATGGGAGTTCTGTCAAATTATGCCATCTTAACAGCAACACACTTCTAGGAAACCATGAAAAAAAGCACACCAACGGTAAAAAGAAATCAATTCCTCAGTCTGCTCCACAGGTACAATGTCGGTGCCAACCCCCCATCCCCTAAATTTTCTGAGGAATGCCGGGAGGTCAGCAGGTTCTGTACTGAACGCTTGGAGAAGGAACAGCTGATTAAAGTGGCCTCGTACATCACAGGTCAGACTTTCAGTCTACGCCAATTGGCCCACTCCTTTTAATGTATTATTTTGCAGCAATTTACCTCGGGTACCCTGAAAATAAGCACGGCGAAGGCCTCAAAAACAATCCCTCCACTCCGTGACCCATACCAGCTTCACGTGTGTAGTGTAAATACCAGCTTTTAAAAACCAAATCCAATTAATTCCCCAGAACATTTATATCAAACCAACCAATAATGATGTATATGGTTTATGTTATTTAAAACAACGATAAGAACAAACGGTCAGCGAATGTTTGATGTTCGCATCGTGGCAGATTCTGGTTCTGGGTGGCGGGGGCCCCGGATCACTAAAGTCCAGTCAAAAGATTGGAAACCAGCAGGTGGCTGAAAATACAGTCCATGAGCAACAGGAACACCATGACAAAATAATCAGAAAAGATGTTCATACAAGAACCATCCCTCCAGCAATGACTCTCTGCAGCACCAAGATCATCAAGCGCTGTAACCCAATCTGAGCGGTAAGGAGGTTATTCGCCGGGGGGAAGGCGGCTTGGGAAGTTGCTGCTCTCGTATCGGTTTCCCGGAGGCGAGAAGGCGTCCGTCTGAAACCGTACCTCTCTTTACACATACGCGCTCGCCCAGCTGCCCCGGACTCCCGAGACGCGGAACCAACGTCAACACAGGTGGAGTGACGCTGGGAACCGCAACCATATCGATGCTGACCCCTCCCCGCCCCCCCCCCCCCCCCCGAGTGATCTCACACTTCTGGAAACCACCCTGAAATCCGGGATTCAAATTACGAACAGATCTAGGACAGTGGTCGCCCGTGGTTACAAGCGCATATCCCCCCCTGCTCTGAGGTCCGGGACAACTGGGTCATCCCCCCCCGCCCCCGAATAATGTGCTATTTAGCTGATGCTTTTATCCAGAGCGACTTACGGTTGATTAGACTAAGCAGGGGACAATCCCCCCCCGGAGCAATGTTGCTCAAGGGCCCAACAGCTGTGCAAGATCCACACAGCTAGGATCTTATCTACACCGGGTTCTAGCCGAGCACCTTAGCCACTAGGCTACAGACAGCCGTATACTTAATTGACACTCCTCCATGTGGACTTTCTAACTCAACCTATAGGCCAGTGGAGGATGGGCTTCCCCCTATAGCCGGGTTCCTCTCAAGATTTCTTCCCATCGGGGAGTTTCTCAGCTCTGTTTCAGGGGTTTTCACGCCAACAGGGAGTTCATGTGCTATCTGGGGGTTCATGGCTGATATTTCCCTTTTTTCCTTCCCTTCTGTTACCCTGTAAAGCGACTTTGGGACAGTCTGCTGTGAAAACCTCCTCGTGAATAAAACTGAATTGAATATCCTTCGGGGTGGCGATACACTAATTGCTCCGTACGAAGGTGAGACCGTGTGCGGAGTCATTCTGCACCATCCCGGGCCGCTCGGCCTTACCGCCAGGAGAGGACGTCTTCAGCACCCTGGAGAGCTCAGGCCTGGCTGGGGCAGTCTCACGGCAGGGCGTGGCGGGAAGGGCGGCTCCATCTTGACGGACTGCCATCTCCGTCTTGACGGACGGCCATCGGCGACCGCGTTCGGGCAGCATCAGCGAGAGAAAGCGCTGCTCTCCTCGGTCGATTCTCATTCAGACCCCAGCGTGGAGAGGGCTACGGTGTGGATCTCCACCTCTGTAGCAGTGGTGTGTCGGGCCGCGTTGGGACTCTATGTCTCCGGGACCATCCCTGCAGGTGGCAGAACGCACCGGCCTTTTCCATTTACAGCTGAATGGAGAGGAGAGAGAAGACATGGACAATCTGTTACTTTTATTCATACGTTAGCTAAGTTTTCGGTTTTGGTTTACAGAAAAAGAAGTCTCATCCCAGCCCTTCTCCTTGTCGTCGAGGCTATCCCGTTCTCCTGAGGGTTTTAATTCCATCTTTCCCCCTCCTTTCATCCCCTACGTTATAATCACTGGTATACCATAACATTCAAATCATGGCTGCGTTCACTTCGCCTTCCTAGAGCTAGAGTTTGAATAACAATCAAACTGACCTACACTGTCATTGCCAATCCGATCTGATTATTATTTTAACGTGCTTATTTACTGCTGTTTACGGCGGGGAATGAAGGAGGAATTCCTCCGAAGGTGCCTGGGATGGGATCGGTTAACCCACCAGACAATGTCCGTGATGAGCAGGGCAAAAAAACCCGACTGAAAATACCGTAAAAACAGGAAATGTTGCGGTGGGACGCAGTCACGGAGGAAACGCAGCCAACTGACTCACACACGGACCCCGTCCACCCCGATCCCGGCGCGCATGAATGCGCTGCCTTGTGCTGCTGCATTGTGGGATTAAACAGATCTGATGATTCAGATTTCATACGCCCAGAACACAATTAGTTAATCGCTCCACTTGGATTATGGCACATCAACACAGTTTACAGAGCATGACACAATTTCCCAAAACAACATCTCCAAGTGGAAATACTCGCTCACGTAACTGGCGTTTTAATGCGCTATACGAAACCGCATAGTATATAGGGTCAGATTCCAGATGTTTTCTCCTCCGTCTGGTCCAGAGTATTAGTCCGCTTACCGTTTTATTCCTGCTGAATCAAGAAAAGCATTTTGGGAAATACCTGCCTTGAAGGGTGCTAAAATAAATGAATAAATATATAAAAATAAAAAAAACGTGAAAAAGTGGAAATTCAAGAAAAAACTGAATATGGCAAAACGTTTTCTTGGCCAAGGAGGAAGTTGGCATATTGATTGAGGCAAGACGTGAACAGGGGTGATGGAAAAAGATTTTTCAAATAATCACATCTCACGCTCCAGAAATCCCCCAAAAAGGGCAGCTTGATTGCCTAATCTTCTTGTGCCCTCTTCAGAACATTCGCAAAACAGAAGTGGATGGAAACACACAATGATTCGCATTTTCTTTTGCAGATTTTTCAGAAATGTGCTTAACATTTGAAAAACATTTGGAATGGATGGAAACTTAGTTATTGACATGAGTGGCTTTAACAGTTATGGGTTCCATGAAGGCCCAGCAGCCCAAAACCGCCCTGACTGGGTCTGAGAGACAGCCGTGGTAAAATGTCCGCCTTCACTCTGGGACCACGAGGCCCGCTTCACAATGCCCATTTATTTAGAGAGAGAATGAGGGCCAGCCAAGGACATGCTAAACACACACCCGCTCAACACACACAGTCAAACAAACACACATACACACACACACACACAAACAAACACGCATACACACACAGACACACATACACACATACACACACACACACACACACACACACACACACACACACAGAGACACACATACACATACACACACACACACTCACAGACAAACACACATACACACAGACAAACACACATATACACACACACACACACACACACAGAGACACACATACACACTCACACACTCACACACTCACAGACAAACACACATACAAACACACATACACACACGCACACATACACACACAGACACAGACAAAGACACACATACACACATACACACACAGACAAACACACATACACACACAGTCACACACACACACTCACTTAAAGTCACAGACAAACACACACGTACAGAAACACACCACACACACATACACACCCATTTAACACACACAAACACACAATCGCACCACACAAACACACACACACCCACAAACACACACAAACACACACAAACACACACACACACACACACACAGTTCCCCCCAACATAGTTAAAGACTCTATAAAAAGACCCCTGATAACAAAAGCTGTATTATTATCATGAGTCCAGTCTCCATGCAGTCTGCTGTAAAACCACGCTGCTGGCACTGTGCACGGCGTTAGCGTTAGCATTAGCATGGTAATGTAATCCCTCTGCCTCGGTACCTCTGACCCTCCAGCGGGGGTGCCTGCAGACTTGCTTCACCATTAACATAGAGAAATCACACACAGCTGTGTGCATGCACACACAGACATGCACCCATGTGTGTGAATCCCAGTGTAGCAACAATAAGATCCGCACAGCCGTTGGGCCCTTGAGCAAGGCCCTTAATCCTGCATTGCTCCAGGGGAGGATTGTCTCCTGCTTAGTCTAATCAACTGTACGTCGCTCTGGATAAGAGCGTCTGCCAAATGCCAATAATGTAACATGCATGTATGTTACATTACACACACACACACACACACACACACACACACACACGGGCATACAGTGCACCCCTACATAGAGAAGCACACACGTACGGTGGCATGAATTAATGTCCTCACGTACATACATGTGAACGCACGCATCTGCAGCAAGCACTCCAATGCTCCAAAAACAAGGGAGACATTTTGCGGAAATATCGATGCACCACGTGGAGACCAAGAGCCCCGTTCACTGCACGCCTTTTCAGACCGTAAAGTCACGGCTTACCCAGAAGGAAGCGGTTCCGCCTCCCGCAGTCAG
This sequence comes from Conger conger, assembly GCF_963514075.1. Taxonomy (NCBI): domain Eukaryota; kingdom Metazoa; phylum Chordata; class Actinopteri; order Anguilliformes; family Congridae; genus Conger; species Conger conger. Next base: position 5,475,423 of record NC_083776.1, on the reverse strand, counting down.
CAATAAATCCCCGTCTCATCAGCCCCTCTCCCCCAGAGGAGGGCTTGGCAGGAAGCTCAAGACTGCGGTCCATCAGAGCCGTCAGTCCGTCACTCAAACACCATCAGGTTCATTCCCCTCCAGAGTACACGGCAATCCCGCGCGTTCATCTTCCCCGAGACCAATCAATTCACTGCTTATCCGCACACATTCTGATCCATTCCACTGCGGGAAAATGCCCTTTGATGCGCGGCCCTGCGGTCGTACAGGAGTAAAGCTCTTATGACAGTACGGCCAGGCCAGCGGTTATTCTCATGTAATATTAGCCTGCCTCTCTGTCCTTTCAATAACAATGACGGAAAACAGAACGCCTCGGCTTTGTTCAAAACAATTTAGACGATTAAGAAATGTAGAAAGAGGTATTAGTTACATCTTAGGGCCGTATTACCAATATCCAGAGTCCAGACTGACAGATCCAATCCGTTCAGTTATAAAAGGCCTCATTTTCTGCATAAAAGAATAGTCGACAGACACAATCGCTTTGATAGACAGAGAAGCTCCCCTCTTTACGACGACCTCAAGAAATGCTTTCCAGCAGAAGGATTTCCTAAACTGCTGGAATTAAAGTTTAGAGTACAAAACGCTTCTTTCTTGTCACTGCAAGCATATATTGGATTTTCCAACTGCAAATTTGATTCAAGCAATTGCAGGGAGCCTCACACTACACCTGCTTTGACAAAAAACACACCGCAGTCCACCCCTCTCCATTACAGCTTCACGAGAAGTTCACAACTTAAAACCCTTGGCAATATGGCCGCACATTTGTTTCCTATAAGCATGGTACCGTATATGTTCAGCAGCGCTGTGGCGATCTGAGCACAGAAAGGCACAGCACAACACATGGAGGTTGAGTAAGGACAGTTCTCAGAGCTGTGTTTCTCATGGAGCTCGTTGGGTAATTTGCTGTGTACATCAGGTAATTTATTTCAGCTACAGACATCCCAGCTGAGACTGAGGTTTCCCCTGCTGCTTCTCAGACCTAAAATGTTGTATCAACACATCCTGACTGATGGCGGCAGTTTGTAGCAATCATATTTAAATGAAAAATTGAGTAAGAGGCTTCATTCTACGAAATAATTTGTGAAGAATGTCTCTTGGTGGTGAATTCAGAAATGAGCGCGATTATGTCGTTTATTATTATACGCAATTAGCCTACTATTTTTTGCTGAATAATTTCCGTAGCGTACAGCTCGGAGGGAAGGGTTTGCCAGTTCGATTCCTCGATGAGCCAAGGCTTCTAATGTGTTGCAGACAAATACATCCAGCGGTCAGCACTGATATGTAAAATTCGAGCTATGCATGTGAGATGTGCGATGAACCCTTACCCCAAGAGTCGCTATTTTTCTGGCTAGCCGTTTTCCTACCTCTGTAATGTTTTCCCAAACCTAAAAAGCCACCAGGAGCTTGGGAGAGGATCCCCAACCCAAAACGTCTATTGTTGTAGTGGTCGGCGCGTCGAGAGTGCAAAACCAAAAGAGAAAAAAGGCGGTTTTAATTTGGGCGATCTCCCCCGGCTCTCTCTCTCTCTCACCGGCTCAATCCCTGATTTCCATGGTGGGGACAGCCTAGTCTTCTCGCCATTAGATTGCAGTAATTTAGCTAATTATAGTTGATTAGGCTCAGCAGGTAGGCCAATCCGCCCTGGAGCAATGTGGGGTTAAGGGACTGGGTCAAGGGCCCAACAGCTGCACTGATCTTATTGTGGCTACACTGGGGATTGAACCACCAACCTTCCAGGTCACAGCCATGTACCGAAGCCACTAGGCTATATGCTGAACCATTTTGGCCTTTGGTTGGTTTATTTATTTCTCGAAATGCAATTCATTTTTGTGATGAACTTGGTGGAGGGGAAAAGAAAATCTAAATTGGGAAACTGCCAGGTGCTCCAGTAGAACGCACGGCTACGCAGGGAACACCCCAACCGGGACTGGGAGGAAAAACAAAATGGACGCCAAACTCTGGCCAAAACAAAAGAAACCCAAGGAGAGCGTATCTGAACAGCACCACTGACATCGAGCAAACTTCTGCAGAACTGCGCTACGGCCTGGAAAGCTCCTTTTCAGTCCACTGGGTCTCAGAACCAGAACCAGAACCCGTTCGCCGGACTCTCGCTTCACCACCCGCCTTATCGCTTCCCATGTTCCCACTCCTCCTCCAATCCCAATCCCCCTGGGCAAACAGGAAGAACATCACCTTCATTTTACATTGGGCAGCATCTGCCAAAATAAAGCGAAAGAAAATAAGACACTAACATAGGGTTTGTAAGTGTCCCGAGCACAAGTAGGTCTTTCCAGGTTTGTCAGTGAAGTGTAAAGTGAATATTGTCTTGCACAGTGACCCTTATCTCCCCCCCCTACACTAAAAAAAAAAAAGAAAAAAAAAAGGAGGAACCCTGTGATTCCATAGAAGAACCTCATCCAGTTAAAGGGTTCTTAGTCAGGCAAAACAGTTGTCAGGAAGTTCACACTTCTATAACTATAACAGAGGGTTCCATAAAGACCTAAAGAAATGGGTTCCACACACGGAATCAGGCCAAAGAACCCGTTCAGAACCCTTCTTTCTGACTGTGCCTGCGATCCAAACCGGGCCTGTGTGGTGACTCAGAGAGGAAAGGTTGCGCCAGGACAGGTCACAGAGCGATTTAGGTCAGAGACGGCACCCTTCCCAAAACCACCGGCAGGAACGGCGGCCACTCCCAGGACCGGCGCACGGAAGGCCGGGTGCATATGGTCCTGATTTCTCCCCCGCCATCTGCTCGCAGATCGGACGGGAGATGGTCATAGCTCGGTTCCCTTCGCATACTTTGTTTGTACAGAGCGTTGCATAAAAGCTTATGGAGCACACGAAAGGGAGCCCGCCTGGGTAATTTAATTTGGTTTGGTTATATTCCGTTGATCTTGTTTCGCTGATGAAATAAGTGAGTGAATGAAACCATTACAACGGCATTACCGGAGCAAATGGCGGATACCTCCTTCGAGTGGAAGGGTTTAAAAGGAGCCCAGTTATTGTATAAAGAAATTTTTTTTTTCCGTCTCTAGCGAACTGCAGGGGGATTTCCTGCAGGTAATACCCTGAGAGAAGGTGGATTCTCATCAGTACGCGCGCCACAGCCACGACTCTGCGCTCGAGTACGAGAGCTCATTTAACGCTGCTGCAAAGTCCGTATCTGCAGTTCTGATCTGCCTCGGTATTCCAAAGTGGGTCAAGATTCTGCAGAACGACCACAGGCCTTTACTGCACACCGCGTTCGGGCCCGGTGTCGACCGGCGCCTCATCTCGAGCTGAATCTGAGCAGTTTCACATCCACGCTATCTCGGTTTGACGGCAGCGCACTTCAGAAATGCCGTCGTCTCATCGCGCATTGAGATCGAGACTGTTGCGGTTGCCTCTGATGAAGACGGTGTAGATTAGCGCTCCAGAGGCAGGGAAAGTGTCACGTATCCTGAGGAGCGCCTGTCCTGTGCCGTCCCACTGGGAGTTTGGGAGTTAGACTGCTTGGGTTTACTCGTATCTCTAAATGAGCGGTTTGGGAACGTGTGCCAGGAACCAGGAATGTCTTTCACACTGGGGGTAGCAGTCCTAAGACGCTGGTGTTTTTAGATAGCAGCTGTGTGATAATCTTTAATGCAAACCTGCACTCCCCCCACCCCCCCACCCCCAAAAAAAGGCTAGCAAGGCTAAAAGCTGCAATGTTTCACCTGCACTGATGGGTTACAAACAGCCACAATAAGATCTGCACAGCTGTTGGGCCCTAGGGCACAACAGTATTCTGAATTGAACTGTCAGTTCGAAAGACTTATCTATTTATTTATATTCAGATGTATAGTGCTGTTAAAACAGCCCATTATTCAAACGTTATTGTTGTTTTCACCTAATGCTTTATGACTCTGTAGTGTGAGCTGTGAAAACTCCGTTTCAGTCCAAAGCCGAGAGTGGCATAATTCATTCTGGATTCCTTTCACACTACTTACTGATCCTTGCCAACCGTTGGATGGTTTTCAAATGAAATATTTTACATACATGCTTTAAAAGCAAATGTATAATTTTTGAATGCACTTTAAAGAACAACAAAATGTAAACATGTTGCTTGTGTAAGCACTCAGACTGCTGAGATTCAATGGAAGCAGTATTCAGTGAAATAACAGCTTTACATGTTCATAATTATATGTGCAGCTCTCTGCCAACTGTGCACGCTGGAACACAGCTTTTCACTCATGTTTCTGGCAGGTTCTCTCAGGCGCTCTCTCTCTCTTTCCCTCTCTCGCTCGCTCTCCCTTTCCCTCTCTTTCCCTCTCTCCTTCTCTCCGTCTCTCCGTCTCTCCCTCTCTCAAGTCGCTTGGACTTCACTGATGGAACACAAACTCAGCGGTATCACAGACTGTGGATGGGGTTTGGGTCAGACGTTGAGGATGGGGTTTCTGAGCCGCTACACTGTGGCTTTGGCCTTGCGCTCCAGGCTCGCTAAGCTGAACGCTCGTTTTTCCACCATCACTGCAGGGATGAGGCCCAGCAGCGACACCGGCAGAGCGCCGTCTGCACTGAACTCCGCATTCACACCAAAGAGCCTCATTCTGCTGCATCGGACCACAAAAGTGAAAAGAAAACAACAACAACAACCAAAAAAAAAACAAAAAAAAAAAAAAAACTTTGCTATACAAATAAAATTACATGGAATTGAATTGTAAAAAAGCCCTACCAACTCGTTTGCTTCCTTGCGAACGGGAGGCGAGCTCTGAGATGGGTTTACGCTGGATTACTGTATTAAAGTGCGGGCTTATTATGAATTAATCTCCCTTCAGGGCGAGGTCTGCGCAGTATAACCGACTGCACACAGACGCTCATTTTCTCAGTTCCTTCGCTCGTTTACAGTAAAGCCGCCCACACACACACACGTAAGCTGGTCACCGAGTTCGGAGAGCTACCTCCCGAGCCGTGCCTCGGGATAACCTCGTCCCGACATGCTCGGATAACGTGCCGAGAAAGCTATTCACTCCTCATTTCTGTGGTCGCTCCTCCGAAATTCTCCCGGCTGACTAACGATCCTCCCAACGCAGATTTTTTACATTCTGGAAGCATGATAATGACCTTTTTACGGCACACAGTCAGCCTCTCCCACACCGCCCGGCCCATCAAGCCGACCTACCGCACCTGCGTTAGTGTTTAATAGCTACCCCATCGGGACGCATTTGGGACCTCGGCACAAGTTGCTTCTGTCGGGCCTGACCGGAGGGGTAAGTAGGTCGCCGTCGTGCAGAAAACATTTCGGGCAGGATAAACGGGGATGCAGTTGTCAGAAAACCACATGCATTTCCTGTTGATGCCCTCGCTGAAACTTGCAGCGGCAGCAGAAGTATTAACCAAACACAATGAATGTAGGTTACAGAAGGCATTCAGGACGGTCTGGGGAAAGGCCACCAGCACTGTGCACTATCCGCGTGTCGCCTACACCGTCTCCCACACACTGCACTTCAGAGTGACATTACACCGCACACCTAAACCCCCGACTGACATTATTAGTAGTCAAGAGATCGAAGGCCCTGATCTAAGGCTGGATACGGATTGCCTGGAATCAAGTTAACTGGAGGGTATACACCTACGAAAGAAGATACACCCACAGAGAGGCCCTGTCACTAAGCGCATAATGCTAGAGCAAAATGTTCGTCATTTGTTTGTCTTAATCTTTTCTTTGAAAAATTAAATAGTGTGGAAACCAGAGGCAACTGAATTTATATAAAACTATATTTGACATTAAATAACTAATTTTACATAAAATGCATTAAACATATATAAATGTGCATGTACACACACAGATAACTGCACATCTGACCTGATGTGATAAAAGGACACACTGGGGCTGACCAGTTAGCCGGAGCAGTGTTTGCTCGTAGGCTCGAACTGTCATCGAACGCGGGGAGAGCCGGCCCCTTTAGCTACTCAAAAGTGGAAAAGCTGTCCCCTTGTTAAGATGGGCAGTTCTGTAAAATGAAACGCGTTGATTCATGTAAAAGGGAACGTATTTGCATGAACAAACGAGCAGGATTCTCCTAAACTGCACTTCCAAGTTCAACGCACGCTCTTGATTCGCAAGACGTGTTCGGCAGGCTCTTATGAAGTAGAAACTGTTCGTAGCGGTGCTAGGGGGCGTGGCTGTGGCGTGATTTTACATCAACATTAACGAACGAGCTGGGCTAGAGTTCCCGGTCTCAGTCCGACCGACAACGCGACTTCAAAGGACCGACGGGCATCAGACCGAACAGCCAATCGGACGTGGCAGCGTCTTCTCCCTCCGCTGGCTGATGAGTGCGAGATACAACCGAGATACACAGTGTGACTGCCACTGTCCAATGTCCTGAAGGCATCCCCGCATCGCAGAGCTGCAGGAGCTGCTGTCCACAGCCGTCCACCCTCCCTGCCGCTCGGATTAAAGATCCATTTTAAAGCCTTCAAAAAAAATACACGTATTGTTCCAAAAAGACAGATTATACCTTTTCCGCAAAATAAAAAAACATAAAACTGAAAAAAAAATTATAAAGTGCAGCGTTTTGAACCCGATTCTGCTGAAATTTGCACAACCCCTGCCGTTCCCCGTTACAGTAATTTGATCCTTCAGTGTAATTTTTTTGAAATGACAGAATTTGCAGTTCCCTCGCCTCCATTTCTACTGATCGCATGGCGTGAGAGACAGAACCATCTTATCTCTTTATCAATGCACATGCTTTTGCTCATGAGGAGCATGCTTAACAGAAACTAACCCAGGCCACAGGCAGCTGATCCCTATCTGGATTAGGCATGTTATGGAAAGATAAACTTCTGCAGAAGCAAAGAGCTGACTTCACCAAAAACACCGATTGCATGTCAGTAGCGAAACCGCAGTAGACATGGTCTTTGTCCAACACGTGGCTGATGAGTAATCCACCCACATCGGCAACTGGTGACATAAAAAAGGCTTTTGTCTCTTTGATGAACGTGGGAGGTGAATTCAGCATAAGACCTGAGAGGGGAGAGATGTCACATACAGCAGAATGAACAGACACTGATGCAGCAAAGTTACAGTACAATATTGGGAGTGCATACCCCATCATTAAAAAACAAAGAGAATATACAAATATTTTAAACAATGTGCCAACAAATCCTGTGTTTGCATGGAAATCAGCAGTTAGTAGTTATTTCATTACGCATCTTGAGGATAAAAAAACTGAAGTTTTAGTCATCATCTGATGAGAAACAGTTCCCTGAATGGAAGATTATACCAGCATAACATAAATAATAGAAAGATTTGCTGTCCTGATTGGAGAAAAACATTTTGGCCAGTTCACGAAGTGTCTTCACGAAGCATGAGTGCAAGCTATTTTCTTCTGGCCTTTCGTATTTTCCAAGTTTACATACAGTGTATTAAGTCGACTTCAGATCCCATTTAAAAAAATTCCTATTTAACTCCTGAGAAGAAATAAAGTATTTTACATTTTCTTGACATAATACAAGTGTATTGGATGACAAAAACACGTTGCAGTAAAAATATTTTTGCATTCTTTTTATTGATACAAGTTAAATTGAATGTCCCTTATGTTAAGATAAACACATAAGAGCTGCAGAGCTCAGGGAAATGTAATGTTGTTTGAGGAGGCAGGATCTCGTGAGGTTAAAATGAAGGACAGAGGTGCTTCTGAGAGGTTACTGTGCCACGATGACCTACACTGGCATTACAAGGGCTCTGGTCCTCTCGTGGGGCACAGTGTGGCACCTCAAGCTCAAACCATACAGCAGGAGACCACCTGAACCAGGAGAGAGATCACTACCACTGCCTGGCCTAAAGAACAGCTACCAATGCCATCATGCCCAGCGACATGCCGCACACAAGGCTCAGAGCATCAGAGAACCAGAACGTTCCTCCTCCCTGTTTTCACAAAGCAGGATTACTGAGTTAGCTGGATAACTGCACTGAGTAAAACCCACAAAGCAGGATTACTGAGTTAGCTGGATAACTGCACTGAGTAAAACCCACAAAGCAGGATCACTGAGTTAGCTGGATAACTGCACTGAGTAAAACCCACAAAGCAGGATTACTGAGTTAGCTGGATAACTGCACTGAGTAAAACCCACAAAGCAGGATTACTGAGTTAGCTGGATAACTGCACTGAGTAAAACCCACAAAGCAGGATTACTGAGTTAGCTGGATAACTGCACTGAGTAAAACCCACAAAGCAGGATTACTGAGTTAGCTGGATAACTGCACTGAGTAAAACCCACAAAGCAGGATTACCGAGTTAGCTGGATAACTGCACTGAGTAAAACCCACAAAGCAGGATTACTGAGTTAGCTGGATAACTGCACTGAGTAAAACCTGGAACAGTTCCTTTTACTTCAATCCATGTTCCAGACAGAGGAAAGTTCAGGGTTTTACTCAGTGCAGGTACCCCGCTAACTCAGTAATCTTGTTTAGTGAAACAGGGCCCTGATGTCCAGGGCTGTGTTGTGAAACTGACCAGCCCACTGTTAGCCTGTGTGCCACTACACTGCATTACACTGATTTCACGACATTACATTGCATTACAGTAATTTAATTGCATTACATTAATGTCTTTGTGATGTGACGTTCTCTGCTTCAATGCACAGATGCGTCTCTTTCAGTAATGTCTTTTTGTAGCAGGCAACAGAGCTGGCCGTCACATCTTATCCATGGAGAACAACAGAAGTTAAAAACGGGTCGCACAGAACAATCAGAGCCTGTAGCATAGAATGATCGAGGCACTGCATGTTGTATGAATTCATGGAACCTTCTTATGACTTTACCAATGCACGTGCCTGCTGTATGAAATCATGTAAGAATACAAATACAAAACTTGGAAAATACAAATCCAGTCAATCCAGTACAACTGGGCTTGATGACTGCATTTATCTTTGACATGTTTTTGTACATGTATTCCACATGCTATTTGATACAGCAGGCACTGTTGTGTCCGAGACAAATTTCCTTAAAGTCTTAAGGTAAAGTCTTATCTTAATGAAAAGGCTGGACTGTAGATATGACTTCAGTCTTAAGATCTTAAGACACATAAAAATAAGACAGGAAGTGACCTGATGAACAGGAAAAACACACACCCAGTCAAGCAGGCGAAGCCAGGCGATTTGTCCCCATGTTTAATAACGTGAAAGAAACATTAAATAAGAATTACAATGCTGATCCTCGTACAAGCTTTCCAAAATAACCAGCAAAGTTTTCTTTGAGCGGTTGAGAGAAGAAAAAAAAAAAAAAAACACAATCGAGTCCTTACAAAGAAAGCTGGAACTCTGCCTCTGTGGCTTTCTGGTGCAGTTTTGGTATTCTTCCATTAGGGAGAAGAAAGCAGACATCTGTTTGTGTTTACAGGGACTTAACTCAGACGGCATGTTACAGTATACTGCAACATACATGTTACACGCTTAACTCCACCACACAGATAGCATGATATACTGCAGTGATGCACGTTATTTGCACACAATCAGCAGGAATAATGGGGCCCAGTACAAGAGCAGTGGAACTGGCAAGATGGCAAGCCCTCTAGGCATTTTGTCATGGTATTGATTTAAAACTCCATGAATTCCTGTGTTGTGTATTCTTGATTTACTGATGAGCACAGCAAAATTTACGATCTGTCAATGGATAATATACTGGCAATGCAGAGTCATGCCCCCCCCCCCCCCCCCCCGACACTCCTTCACACTGAAAATACTTGGGCCAAATCCATGAACTATGCAAAAGAAGGAAACACCATTTACTAATGAGAAAAGAACATACAGCTAAAGGTAAAATAGGTCATTTCAGACCTCTAATGGTAAAGAGAGCAATTGCAGCAACAAACCCACTCAAACCACAACACTGTTTATCCCTCCACTTTCTCTGTGACCGCACTGACGTTGAAACGCCATTGGCTGTGGCAATTAGAACCAACTTTCAACCAATGAGCTTGAATTATTGTACAGCTATACAATGTTTTGGTACCGGCCCGTCAACTGCATATTTTGAAACCCAAATTTAGGGACTATAAACACAGAGGGTGAGACACCATGTCAATGTGTCTTTTTCAATGATAGGAAGGGATTGCAACAATGCAACAACGCAATTCTTATTTCATGTTTCATTCACGTTATTGCAACACTGTTTTAACACAAAAATCTTACCTAATTTACCTTTTACTCACAATGGAGTGCTCTATTATTCTGGTGTGTTTATCACCTGCATGTTCTTCCATGACACCTGAGAAATACTGTATCTCTATAATAATCACCGGCTCAGACCCCATATACGTATGTGAACACTAATCAATTCTGAGAAAAGGGCAAATGGGCTTTCAGCTCGAGGGAGATAAAGTTGGTCGACTGTTGATTACTGTTGGTACATTGTTACCTTATTGGCATTTGGCAGACGCTCTTATCCAGAGCGACATACAGTTGATTAGACTAAGCAGGAGACACTCCTCCCCTGGAGCAATGCCGGGTTTAAGGGCCTTGCTCAAGGGCCCAACGGCTGTGCAGATCATATTGCGGCTACACACGGGATGAGAACCACCAACCTTACGTGTCCCAGTCATTTACCTTAACCACTACGCTACAGGCTGATAACAGAACTGAGTGCAGTGAAATGACTTACAAATATGAAAATGGAAGACGGTACTGTGTCTGTTGCAGGTGTGTCAAGTTCTCGGCTTTTGTTTTCCTCGCATCAGCAAAACGGCGGGAGACTGCCTAAGCTGTGAAGGGCTTTGAAAAGCGCTGTAATTCCCCTTGGAACACAGACTTTTGGCAGCAGGAATAGCTTCTCTTGCACTACTCTGGGGGCGTTTCCATTGTTCACATGTAGCTTGCGACATTAACGGCTACAAGTGAGTGCTGTCTAGGTGGAATTAAGCGTTTCAGTCTGAAAAAAAAGTTAATTACGGGGGTTTCCTGCTAAACACTGAGCCGGTGAAGAATCATTCCCGTTTTCCTTTAAAATGATGGACCCCCAGTGCTCCACTGACCAAGGTGGTCCTTTACCTGACCTGCTGCACCAAATTACCCAGCAGGACAGGTGATGAGTGAGCTGCTCTATCAAATTAGGAGCGGCCTGTAGTGGAGTGGTTAAGGTAAATAGATAGAACACGTACAAAAACAAGCTACAGTAAGCGATTCACTCCGGATTCACAAGTTTAAAAAAATGATTAAATCTATACTCTGAGCATGTCAATTTCCCCTAAATAACGAAACAAACGTAGAAACACCCCAGTGCAGGAAAGATTATTGAGGAAGTTTCTCCACGGGAGGGAGGGCTTATGATCAAACAAACACAGTTAGCGGAACCGTTCCAACACCTGAGCGTGTAGAACCGGCCTGCAGAACAATAACACATGTTCGAAAGATCTACTGTTCGCACGCAGGAAAACCACAACGCAGGGGAGGAGTTTTGGAACAAACACTTTCCGTGACGGACTGCAGGGACCGGGGGAATGTTCTAGACTAGGATCTGTGATATACACGCATGTTAGGGACACACTGATATATTGGTAGCGATTTGTAATCGGCCGATTTGCGCAGATTGTGTTTTCTACCACAGGTTATTGAAATCGGTTGTATAATGGGCTACAAAAAATATGTTTCAATTTGCCATTTCGTGCCTTCATCTGCCTCAAATAAAGTTCTGGAACAGTGTAGAATTTATTTGAATTGCCGTTCATTTCTAAATAAAATCCAGTTAAGGGGATGATACTCCATCACAAAAAATGAAAAGGTCCTTTATTTCCACCTTGAATTGATGTTTCATTTATGACTGGGCCTGTGTTGCAATTACATAATCTCACACATTCATGATATCACTTGATTATCTGTGTAGGCATGTCTAAAAATCTTAAACTGTTCGGTCTGAATTTGTACTAAAAAGAGATGGGTATTTGTGCATCCCTAATACAGATTTAGAACAAAAAGATATTTCTCCATAAAGCAGGTCATATTATTTCTGATGATGCTTATTCTGGAATCATAAAAAGCTTGACTACACAAGCCATTTCTTCCAACCATGGACACGCATACCAAAGTTAAACATTTTTGTTAGAATTGTAATGGTGGTAACGATAAAGACTCCCACTCCAATCACTTCGGCCCAGTCACGATCAGATAAGCGTGCATTACTCAGATCCTTACTCATCATTTGCTAAGAGTGAAACTGGCTCAGCTCCAGGAATCGCACCAGGAGTCGTCGACCTCAGCCTTCCCCAACCTCCAGCCTCTTGCAGTCATTCCCACCAAACGGCAGACAAAAACATCAGGGCCTGGAGAGATTTTACGGCAAACGGCGGCTCCGCAGGCCATAAATCAAAGAATAAAGGAGCGGCACATTTAGCCCTGCGTAACGTCTCGCACCTCGCCCGGTCGCGTCCGATTTCCCCCCGCGCTCTGATCATCCGCCCTCACTCAGAACCGTGTTTGGATTCCGCACAGCGGGAGGGTTAGGACATTGTTGTTGTATCCTACAGACGGCTGCTGGTGTTGTTCTTGCATTTGCCCAGACAGGGAGAAATGAGTGAGGGTTACAAACACAGGAGGGATCAAACCCCCCCCCCCCCCCTCACCCCCCTCACCCCCCTCACCCACACAGAGGAGAGGGGATTCAGAGCAGGCCAGCGTAGCACCTGAGCCTCACACCTCTCACACTGCCCTCCCTGCCTGCTGGCACAGCCACGCCACTGCACAGCCAGGACTGCAGCTGCAGTCCACGCGCCTGCATGCGTTTCACCCCAACCAGGTCCAGCAGAAAAAGCACTGAAATAATCTGGGGTGAGTGAATATTTTAACTTAAATTAAGGTCTGCTGCTGAGGGATTGACCCTCGGGTACCAACCACAGCCGTCTCCCATAAGGCAGATCAGGCACTGTGCCTAGCGCCCCACCGTCTCAGACATGGCCCCGCCTACTCCCCTAGGGCCCCACCTCCTCACCCAGATCACGACATTGAACATGAAATGCTAAAAAAAAGTTTTGATTATAATTTGATTATAACATTATGAGAATGTGCCCCAGACAGCAGTCACAGAGCTTATTTATGGTTCCAGTTAAGTTCTGTCAATCACCCCCGTAATGGTTATAATTTTTAATACATTTTGGATTAAATACAACATTATTTTGTGAATGGTCAATCGTTGTAAGACTGTAATCATTGTAAGGAAGTCCAAGGGATATCACCCAGAGAATACTTTTGTGGTGAAAGCTTGGTGAAAATTTTGCGAAAGTCTAGTTGTTTTTGGTTGAAAAGTGAAAAGCCAACTAAGATGTTGGCAGGCTATATCTGGGTGAAACCCCACCTATATTGGGGTATAAATGCACAACTCTAAAGTCTGGATTCCGCCTTTTGCACAACGGGCTGACAAAGTACATGCACAGACCGCTAAACCTTCCTAAACTGTCCGAATGTTCTGAGCAGTGAAACTCAATGGATTATTAATTGGAAAATTTGAAGTAAGTAGTCTATTGAGAGCAGTTTCTTCACGGAATACATTGTAACATTAGCATTACGGTTTCTCCAAGAAGTGCTCTGGTAAAAAGAGAGCTTCACGGCTAATTTCTCATCTCAATGTTTGGACCAAAAGAGTCAATCAATGGCACAGACTGAAGCACTTTTAAGTTGAGTTACTAGTAACATATGAAGTCCTGGCCGTATTCTTTAAAAACAGCAACTATCAGCAATTTTCCCTCTTTTTTCCCCCCCATTAGACGAAAAGCCTCCTCCCTGAAGTATGTGGACTTGGAAACAATATTGTGTTTTCACTGTTGTTTTTATCGTTGTTGTTTTCCAACGATAATGGCGCTGAAGCTCCAGGGGCTTTTGTACTGTCTGAGTCTCCTGCTGCTCGTACTGTCAGACAGAGAGAGTGTGTGTGCGTGTGTGTGTGTGCGTGTGTGAGTGTGTGTGTGCGTGTGTGCGGGTGTGAGTGTGTGTGCGTGTGTGTGAGAGTGTGTGTGTGCGTGTGTGAGAGTGTGTGTGTGAGTGTGTGTGCGTGTGCATGTGTGTGCGTGTGTGCGCGTGTGTGCATGTGTGTGAGAGTGTGTGTGTGTGTATGCATGTGTGAGAGTGTGAGAATGTGTGTGTGTGTGTGTGCGAGTGTGTGTATTTGCGTGTGTGAGTGTGTGTACGGCGTGTGTGTGAGTGTGTGTGCGTGTGTGCGTGTGTGTGAGAGTGTGTGTGTGTGCATGTGTGTGTGCATGTGTGAGTGTGTGTGCGTGTGTGTGAGAGTGTGTGTGTGTGTGTGTGTGTGTGTGTGTGAGAGTGTGTGAGTGTGTGCGTGTGTGTTTGAAAGGTCACGAATAACTGAAAGCATACCGTGGAATGAGCCGGGGTTTTCCTCTGAAACTTTAAAGCTGTCAGGGAGAGACGAGAGTTGAGATACGGTAAACAAGTAGATTGGTGAAAGAAAGGGCAGTTTTAAACAGACACGTACACAGCGGGATGAGCAGATTGTGCCACTTATGGTCTGATCAGTTTCATAGATTTGATTTTTCCATGGAAATGAACATCATGTCAACACTGCACCCAGGTTCAATAAAACTGTTATAGGATGACAAAACAGAAACTACGCCCACGTTTGGACAGCAGACTAAGGGTATACGTAAATATGAGTCTGTAAAAGCACTTGCAGGAGACTCGGGGAGACAGGAGGAGGAGTGGGAGAGACAGCAGGAGGTGATGAGAGACGGCAGGAGGTGATGGAGAGACAGCAGGAGGTGATGGAGAGACAGCAGGAGGTGATGGAGAGACAGCAGGAGGTGATGGAGAGACAGCAGGAGGTGATGGAGAGACAACAGGAGAGACAGCAGGAGGTGATGGAGAGATAGCAGGAGAGACAGCAGGAGGTGATGGAGAAAAAGCAGGAGGTGATGGAGAGACAGGAGGAGAGACAGCAGGAGGTGATGGAGAGACAGCAGGAGGTGATGAGAGACAGCAGGAGGTGATGGAGAGACAGCAGGAGAGACAGCAGGAGGTGATGGAGAGATAGCAGGAGAGACAGCAGGAGGTGATGGAGAAAAAGCAGGAGGTGAGGGAGAAACAGCAGGAGGTAAAAGAGAGACAGCAGGAGGTGATGGAGAGACAGCAGGAGAGACAGCAGGAGGTGAGGGAGAGACAGCAGGAGGTAAGGCGCTTCACAGCGGTGGTCCGGCGTCTTCCTGGTGGCCAAACAAAATCAGCCGGTGGAGAGAGACGCGGTAAACAGAGCCGGGGAAGTGGTGCCGGCGCTCCACCACACTGTGATCCAAACAGCCTCGTGCGGCTGCACAACGCCAGCCCCGCGCGGCCAGCGACTGAGGCATTCTGGGTAAGGGACGCCCTTTAATCTCCGTTCCCTCGCACAGCTGCTGGGTCTCTCTCCGGGCAGCGGATCATTTCGCGTGTGCCACCATGCGAGGAGACTGCAAGGAGCAGTGGGTTTATTTGACCACCGCCCGTGTCTATGGAAACGGTTGTGGGCATGCCCAGTAGATCGCACAGGCTGATCAGGAGCAAGACTATGGGTGTGTCCCAACAGTCAAACAAATCCTCCTTTACTCCACTCATCTCATTACAGTTATTTATTAACATTAGTTATTCAGCAGATGCTCTTTATCCAAAGCAATGTGGGGTTAAGAGCCTTGCTCAAGGGCTCAACAGTTGTCTGGATCTTATCGTGGCTACACTGGGGCTTGAACCACCAACCTTCCAGGTCCCTGTCAAGCACCTTAGCCACTAGGCTACAGGCTGCCCCAACTCCAGCTCCTATCGGGAAGCATGGGGGGAAACAAGAGGAAAGGAGGATGCATTTTCTGAGTTCAGGGACACACCCTCCTGTAAGCTCTGCATTTTGCACTGTGGGGGGAAACGAACCCTCGCAGGCGATTGAGGGGGTGGGCGGGCGTCTCGGCTCTGGAGATTACGATGGTAATCAGCGCCCTGTTCACTCCCCCCCCCCCCCCCCCCCGGCCCCAGAGCAGGGTCGGGAGGTGGTGGATAACGTGGAGCTCCTGAGAGAGTCCGTCCAGCTCAGATTAATCTCAGGGGTAAGCACAACCACCACAGGAATCTGGAGGCAGGGCCCGCGCAGACATGACAGCATTTTCCAGCAGAAGTTGGGAGTAATAATCCCCTTGTTTTTGAAGGTGGGGCGCGGGCTCCAGAAACCAGATGGCTCTGAGAAGCCCATGCAGAGTTTCCATTGTCGCGCGGTGCCTTCGCAGAGATAGCTCCAGCTCCAGCTCAACCCCACCCCAACTCATAACAGCCCCAGGGGCCCCAACTCATTCCCAGCTGCTTTTTATGGGATGGATTCTCTCTCATATCGTCAAGGGGAAAACCGGGGGAAAATACTGCAGTACATCACCATGTGTAAACCCTTCACCTAGTACAGCATATCACCATGTGTAAACCCTTCACTTAGTACAGTATATCACCATGTGTAAACCCTTCACTTAGTACAGTATATCACCATGTGTAAACCCTTCACCTAGTACAGTATATCACCATGCGTAAACCCTTCACTTAGTACAGCATATCACCATGCGTAAACCCTTCACCTAGTACAGTATATCACCATGCGTAAACCCTTCACTTAGTACAGCATATCACCATGTGTAAACCCTTCACCTAGTACAGTATATCACCAATGCGTAAACCCTTTACCTAGTTGCCACGTTTACCTGCAGAATATTCCTCTATTCAGAATACATTTGATCCAACTGAATAATAATGATAATTTTTTACTTAGCCGACACCTTTATCCAAAGTGACAGTTGATTCGACAAAGCAGTGGCCAATCCCCCCTGGAGCAATGTGGGGTTGAGGGCCCACCAGCTGTGTGGATTTTTATCGTGGCTACACCGGGGCTTGAGCCACCAACCTTCCAGGCCCCAGTCATGTACCCTAGCCACTAGGCTACAGGCTGCCCCACTCATGTACCCTAGCCATTAGGCTACAAGCACCACAGCCACTAGGCTACAGGCTGCCCCCTGCCTGAAGAACTGAAGATGAACCAAATGAACCATTTACACGCACGCTGATCAAATAGATCTGATTAAGGTGTGTTTATACGCCCCAAGCACTTAATGAGAATTTTTTAATATTTTTTTTTACATGCACAGAATGATACACAATACACATTTCTCGCACCTGCAAATATGCGCTGTGCGTCACGTATAATATTTGCATTTCCGCTGCCACTTTTCAGGCAGCAGCATCAGAATGAATATAATCATCTTGCGACTACCGTATTAAACAGGAAAAGGCGAGTGCAAGAGCAGCCTCACCGCAGCGCAAACTCAACGTTGGCATGGTGAACCACTGAGGCGCTCCGCGAGTTTTTGTTCTTTTAGTGTTTGCAAAACAAAAAAGCGAGTCGCCCACAGACCAATTGTTGGTTCTACCTCCTGAAATGTTTTTTGATTTCCCTGGCTGGGCCGAAACTCATTGGCGTCACTTATCCTGTGAACAAATACGAGCAGAAAGAATATGCGATTCGTCCAAAGAAATTAGTCTGTTAATAGATGTATAAGGCATACGTTTTTTCTGGTCAACTGATTTGAAAGGTGCACACCGCACCCTTTTAAACCAGATATTCAATCGGAATAGGTTAGTTTGTTCCAGTGGTTACACAAGGCATTTTTATTCCCATTGGGCTTTTAATCCAATTAACCATGAAATAAAAACATCCAGAGCTATCGATTCAACAAACAATGACAGTAATTCCAGGAGATCAAAATACTGAAAAAGTATCTTATTGATATGATATCAAGAGCAGATTGGAAACAATGCACCCAATGACATTTAACGGCTGAAACATGTTGTTCCGGCATATTCAGGCATTTTCAAACAGTGTTGATCAGTGATGTTCTTCCCCCCCCCCCCCCCCCTTCCCCCCAAACCCAAAGCCCTGGGTTTCACGACTCAGTGAATGAGAAGCAGCTCTTGTTTAGACTCTGAGGTTCCCACCTACCAGTCGTAGTACTGGCAGTTCGGAGTGCCTGTCAGGGAGATCAGCATGTACTGAAACAGGAATGTGCTGGCGGAGTCCGTAATCACGACAGGACTGATACAAGAACATAAACATATTATCCGTCAGGAGGAACAAGTCAAAACGGCTGAAGGATGTGAAGAGAACTGCATTCGGGAAGTTCAGAAGTGGAAATATTAGCCTCGCCACATCACAGATTCAAACCCACTGGCATTTTCTGAATTTGAATGCATGATAAAAATCTATTGTTCCTTAAAATTGTGGCAGTTAAAAAATTACAGTTGATGAAAGCTTTACAAACCAACATTTGAATTTTATACAGGGCCACTCTTGGGCCGACACTTAACCTCTAAAACCTGGGTATTCAACAGGGGGGTCCCAACTTAACCATTTATAGCTTATGATAGGGGATGCCTGGATTAATTTAGCCTGGGTGGGGTCCATGAATAAGGGAAGGCTGAAAACCTCTGATGAAAATACTACACTTCAATCCCTGATCTTTGCATTTGTCTTTGGACAGACAGTAAAGATATGATTAATATGAATTTCTTATTATTAAATGCAAACGTGCAAGTATTTTATAAACAATTTAGGCTACCGCTTGCATTTCAAAAGAATGCAAAGTAGGCCCTACAATGTACTTACACTCCACTCGCAATCATGAATACGTTTCCTTGTTCAAAGTCATGAAATACTGCACACAGTTTAAATGCACCAATCTTAGTGAAAATCGGCGTATTCTGGGAAGAAAATACGTCAGGACTATCAGAAGACCTGGCCGTGTTGCTTCATTCAAAACAGCTCAAGATAGGTTGACCAGTGAGGCCAGCTCAAACTATGTTTTGGAACCGCTGGTAGCTGCTATTTCAAGCTGCTCTCACAGCTGGATTTACACCAGGGTGCTGTGCTATGTTTCAACAGGCATGCAATGCCGAAACATGGGATACTGCTCCTTCTTATGACTCACCAGAAATGCCATTTCCATTTGCTCATCGCTTCTTTTAATTGAAGAATCGTCAGGTGCGAACAGGGCAAAGGTTTGCGGGGAACTAGCCTATGTTCGCTGTGGACGGTTACCGGCGAACGATTTAAATTTAACGTTCCATTTCGTTTGTCACTAACGTCTTTTTAGTAAAATGGACGCTACAAAGGGACGCTAAGGTAATATCGCGTCCGTGATATTATAAGACTCAACTGGTGTGTAGCGATTGTCATAAAACACAGTGAATCATAGCAGCCAAATGATAGTGAACTTACTTGCCTCTCGGTGTCTTTCACCTCAGCTGCATTTTTTTTTCAGGCTGTTAGCCAACGTTCATGACGAACATTAAAAAAGTTAGTTAGTTTGGCAAAGGTTCTTTACATTCGAGGAAGGAATTTGCTCACATTATCATTTGTCTGTGTGAACTCGCCAAGCCGACATGTAGCCTATTAATCACATACTTCACTTCAGTTTGGTTGCTACCCATCAGCCGACAGTGAATATACGTCTGCGCTGTTGCACACAAATTTTGTGGGTCGCTCACAAGCACCACTAGACGACTAGGTGCAACTCGTAAACAGAAAATTAGCACACGCCTTTTCTGTATTCTTTCCTCTCAAAGCTTTCATTCAATATGTCACTGAAACATAGTATAGAGAACAGATGTATTAATAAAACCTACTATGATTATTTACGTAGTTCTTTCTCCTGGAGTACCATAAATGTAAGTACAGCCTAATTGTAGCACAGAAAACATAGGCCTATTCATCATCCATCACGAAAATACTGCGTCTGTTGCTTTAACATTCAAAAGGAGGCGTATTCATTCTTTGTTCAGTCCAGTCTGTGGAGACCATCTTTTTTGTAGAGTACCACAATTGCTTCCAATGGCCTAAGCCTTTAGGCAATCAGACACAGTGATGGAAACACTGTTGGGAAAGAGGGATGGCTGTCTGCAGGTCAGAGGGCCTTGTCGGCTCCTGAGCAGATTTATGCTTTGTGTATACTGGGATTTCAGATGCATCGGAGGATATTACAGAGACAACAGACCACAGAGTGGCCAGGGCTTTTGTCCTACGTAACCTCCAAATTAAGTCAACTGAGTTTGTTTTACGGAATGCTTTTCAGAAAACCGAGTTGACCTCCATTTTGAGTTCATTGTTGTTGTTTGCACTCTTCTTGCTCTACACGGAGTAGACTTCGGGGTCCTTTAGAAAACTGCCCATCTTGTGCTGTTTGGTTCTCTGTGGACCCTGAAATAGGCTACATGCTGTTTGAGGGGAGGATCAGAGCATCGCAGAATTTATAAACTATTTTGCTCTGAAACCTTTACTCTATAAAACCGGTTTGGCACACCAAGAGAACGCTTCTTACGAGCGATGCCTTTGAAGGGCTCTTCAGTTTTTCAGTCTAAACTCTCCGCAGTGCAGGGCACAGATGAAAATGCTTGTTATCGTTTGGTGGAGCCCAGCCTCCCAGCACGTGGTAATGATCGCCCTCCCTGTGATGCAGCTCTCAGACAGATGTGCATTGTTGTAGTACGGGCTGGGTAAAAAGGCAGCGGCCTTTAATTACCCAGCAGGCACTCTGTCTGTCCCACGCTGTGCGACCGCAGTGCACTGTCCCAGCAGTCTGCTGCAAGGGGTGCCCTCCCCAACGCCCGGGGTGGGGGGGGGGCCTGCCCCAAATCCGCCGTGTCCAAGGAGACCAGACAAGGCCATGTGATGACGATGATTAAGATGGTGATAGTGATGGTGATGAAGGTTATAGTGATGATGATTTTGAAGGTGATGATGAAGGTTATAGTGGTCATGATGATTATGAAGGTGATGATGAAGGTTATAGTGATGTTATAGTGATTGATGACAATGATCTCGGGAGTACAGAAATGCAACAGGACACATCATTCGTACAGGTGTCGAGCTACCAATGCTGGTTCACTGCGCTACTTAAGCACAGTACAATCTTTAGGTTGCACTTGCAGCGTGTGGCTGCAGCTGCTGCTTATACAAATGTCCGATGAAGATATCATTTTACTACTTTAATTAAGAGCAGAAGTTGGCAGAAAGTCCTGAAATTGATCGGAATTGGTTGTGCACTCCTGATGTAGAGCACTAGCTGCCCTAACTGAACAATCGGTCAAAAATAAATAAAAACTTGGCCAGCCGTAGTAGTGTGTGAAATAATGACAGACCCAGTGGAGGTCAGTGTGTCCTCCCCCTCCCTTGCCCCCCAGAGATAGATGGGTCACGATGAACCGAACCGCGGTTGGCGAAACTCCGTTCCGTTCAGCTGACTTCCAGTAGAGGCAAAATGGTGGACAGTTCCCACCGGAGTGGAATTATCCGTCATCTTCCTCACCCCAGCGACAGAAACTCCAGCATATGGGATAGATTTCCTCTCAATTTTTAACCAAACTATGTGGCTGACCCACTGCTATACACCACAGTTAACGTCAACTCAGATAATACACACAATGCTCAGACACACACACACACACACACACACACACACGCAGCAAACATGAATTTACCCAAATAGGTTTTTACAGCCCTGTTGAATCCTAAATTCCATTCATTTTCTCACACAGGTTTATGTACAGGGGGTAAAGATATATATTAAATAACCTATCCATTAACCTGTCATGTTTCTATATAAATCTCTGTGTCATTTGAAATATTTAAGTGTAATGAAAAGCTCTTGGATGATGGCACTTTCCTTTTGATTTCAGTGCAATATGACAGGATCCTTGGGAACTTATAATCAAACTCATAGGTCAGAAGAATATTTAGGTAACACAGTTTGGTGTTGTATCCACATCTTACTGTGTGTGTTTAGGGCTGAACGGAGAACACCAGGAAAGCAAAACCAACCAGGGCGTTTTCCGAGGGGGATTGTTGCGACCCATCGCCTCAGCAACCGGACCGAGTTTACACTTCTCTCTGTGAGGCATTTTGGTTGTTGTCACGGCAGACTTTCGCCAAAGATCGGTGGGTTCTCAGGAGACAGAGCAGCGCGCCATAGCAGACTGGGACCACACTGGGTGAACTGTGCCGGCTCCAAACGCAGGACGGACGGACGGATCTGCAGACCCGGACAGACAGCGCGCCGCCGCGTGAATGCAAACCTGCCGCGGTCGCAACAAACCGCGACAGAGATTTTTTTTCTTCGTATTCCTCGGAAGCGCCGTGATTCAGCTGCGGTGGGGAGAGAGGAGGTTTCTCGCCCCGAGAGGGTATACTTTTCCAGTTCACTCCTGGGTCTGGAGACGTCCTCAAATGTCCCTTCCCAGAGAGTGGGGAAAAGTGTAAATATTTATTCGCTGCCACCACTAAAAAAAAAAAAAAAAAAAAAAAAAAATGAACTGGTATTTTTTTATTTTAATAGCTCCTTGGCCAATAAAATGTTTTCTTTACAGTTTGTGTTTTCATACATTTTTATGAATATATTAGTCAGAAAACCACAGTGTCTAATTCTTGTATCCTCTTACATTTTTTTTTTTCATCTGTAAATCACAAAAATACACAAAAGTACATATTAGATTTTTATTTATCGAATTTGCAACGCTTCGGTTACAGTAAATTACATGTATTGTTTGAGACTAACCCTGGAATATTAGAATATAATATTAAACTGTCAAGATCCACCATTATTTCCTGAAATGATAGGTTGAGAGAACAGCTGTTTTTCTCTGCGTCAGATCTTCTGCTTGGTGAATGTGTAACTGGCACCATTTGACAGAATGCTAATAATATCTAGGTTAAAGGGAATATGTTGTGGTTTGCTGGCATCTGTGTGTGGTTTTTTTTTCTGTTTTTCCTCAGGAATTCTTTAGTGATATGGTTAAAGTTATGACCTCATTCCTGGGGAACCACCCCAGGGAAGTCCCCGGCTGAAGGCACTATCTGACCCACAGCGAAGCTGCAGACTGCAGAGAGAGGCCTTCTGTTATTACGCTTTTATCCAAAGCCACTTACAGTTGATTAGACTAAGTGGGGGCCAATCACCCCTGGAGCAATGCGGGGTTAAGGACCTTGCTCAAGGGTCCAACAGCTGCATAGATCTTATGATGGCTACAGCTTCCAGGTTCCCTTCAGGGTGCCCCCATCGCCTGCTGTCCCGAAGAACAGAAACTTTGCTGTAAATATATTAATCAGGAAAATAAGCATCCATGAACGGTCATGCATAACTGTCAGTTCACTTTCGAAACAATAATTCCATGACGATACAGTATGTTCATATTTTTATGGTAAATGGTAAATGGCAGGCATTTATATACCGCCTTTATCCAAAGCGCTGTACAATTGATGCTTCTCCATTCACCCATTCATACACACACTCACACACCGACGGCGATTGGCTGCCATGCAAGGCCCCGACCGACTCGTCAGGAGCATTTGGGGGTT
Source organism: Conger conger (assembly GCF_963514075.1). Taxonomy (NCBI): domain Eukaryota; kingdom Metazoa; phylum Chordata; class Actinopteri; order Anguilliformes; family Congridae; genus Conger; species Conger conger. Next base: position 5,452,016 of record NC_083776.1, on the reverse strand, counting down.
TGGTGTCTTGCTCAGGGACACTTCGACACAGCCCGGGCGGGGGATCGAGCCGGCAACCCTCCGACCGCCAGACGACTGCTCTTACTGCCTGAGCCATGTCTGGTTTCAGAGTGCATAGAGACAGGGAGCGTAACTGGATTTAAAGAATACAATAGTCTTCAACAATGTAATGTTTCCAGGTTTATTCAGCCAACAGCGGAATTCGGTTTCTCTTTCAGGTCCCAGATCCTGGCGAGATCCTTCTCTTTCTTCCATAATCTGTGATGAAATCTACACATGGAGACCTCACACCTGGAGCAGTGTGACTTCAGATCGAGAGACAGCCAAGACAAGGACTGAAAAAAAACCAAAAACAAACATCACAAAACTTGTTTTTCCGATTAAAAAACAACGGATGTGTTTCTCCGAGGCGAATTCAATATTCACGGGGAAAGGCATGCGCACATTCCCGAGCAGAAATGTGGCCGAGGCAGGAAACGGCGGTGTTTTGAAGTGGAGGTAATTAGCATCGGAAAGAGTGGAATCAGCCCTTTTCCGGCACTTTCCGGCGGATTAATCTCGGTTCAACTCAAACACGGCCCGGGTCGCGGCGCTTTCGGGTGATCTCACAGGAAGGGTCCCCGACCCCCGGTTCTGCTGACGCGGGGTCCGCTGCGGCGGGTTTTGGGTCTCCGTGGAGGTCGAAGCGCTCCGCTGCTCTTTGAAGCCCTGGGAACCTCAGCCCTGCCACGGGGCTCATAACTGGATCCATGTGGATCCCTGGAGCTTTTCTGTTTTGTTGGGCAGTGAAGCCAGCACTTGCTTTCGTCTCGCTGCGCTGGAGCGACCGACTCTCTACCTTCCCTCACATCCCCGTCCTTGAGCGCGATGAGTCACCAGAAAAGCAGGAGAAAAAATTGTGTTTTTATAAATTGTTTCAAATAAAATAAAAAAAATAATGGAAAAAAGGATTTTTCTGAAGCACCAAAAAGTATATTCCGTTAGAGCTGTGTGTGCATGAGTGTTATGGGCTGTTGGGTGGCTGATCCTGTTCTGTTTTAGTGCGTGTGGATGGGCCCCACGACCTTCGGTATGCATTGCCACCCTGAAGAAAAGCATCTGTTTAATGAAATATAATGTAATGTATCGGAAGACATTTCAGCCGCGGATTGACAGATGAAGATGTGGGGGTCCGATCGTCCAGTCGGGGTCCAGGTAGCCATTGTCTTAACCCTGTCAGTCCCAGGAGAGCCATCTGGCACTCTCGACCTTATACCTTTTCACCTACTCAAAACGACTGCCATACTACTGTTTTCAGCCTCTATTATAACCCTGCTAAATTGGGGTTATACTCAAAGGACTGAAAGGGTTAATGCCCTGGGTGACACTGGAACGCCACTGTGCATCCTCTTACAGGAAGTGCGGCCACAGTCTGTGCTGGAACACTCCAGACTCCAGAGCAGGCAGCGGGCCAATGGTGAGCAGGCTCTACCTGCGCGGTGTCATTGGTCATTCCCCACATCAAAGGGCCCCGGGGGGAGACGGCGAGGACGCGTGCGCGTAACGGCCGGCCCGCTCCGTCCTTTCTTGTGGCGAACGCAGCGTTGGTCGGAGGCACAGTCACCGTAGCGGGAATGGAAATACGCGGAAAAACCGCGCAGGTAATTAGTAGCCCTCGTCTCCGTCCAGTTGACGGTGTGTGTCAGTTTGCGGTCGCGCGCCCCGAACCCCCAGCTGTCGCACGATGAGGACCGTACAACGTGGTATTATCCACCGCGAGTGATTCATCGTAAACATCACCGAGACACACACCGGGGGCTTTTCAGTCCTTTAGGAATTTTTTTTTTTTTTTTTCCTGTCTAGGTGGTGGTAACAATTTTGGAGAGCTGATTTGGTAATCCTCAAAGGGACCTACTACAATTATCTCCACAAACAATTTCCCACTACTGTTGTTGCCAAGGAGCGTAAATTTGTGGAAACGCATTTTGCAAGAGGAGGCGGGTTTGCGGTCAGACTCTAATAGAATGGTAGTTTTTTTTGGTATCGGAGCTTCTGAAGCTTTACTTGACCGTTTGCTTTGTCTGTGATTGCTGCTTACGGTATTCACTCAGGCCAGAAACGAGTCACACAGGCCAGGTCTCGCTGTGTGGGAGAGATGAGAGGCTTTTACGGGTACAGTGGCTTCACTTTGACAAAAAGAGATAAAAAACAAACTAAACATAAAAATGTAAAGACACCAAAGCAACCGATTACTTGTCGTTTTAACCTCCTAAGCTAAAAACAGGAGGAAAAAAGTACATTCTTTGACATAAGTGTCTTGGATGACAAAAACACGTTGCAGTGAAAATACTTTCAAAAATATATTTTATTTCATTTTAATTGAATGTCCCTTATGTTATGGGTATGAAAAATACTGTATAGAGCTCAGGAAAGCCAAAATGTAATGTCCTCCTTAAGGACTTGGGGTCTCCAGTTCAGAGAATTGATTTCAAACGAAATGTCTTCCTATACCAAAAACACAAAGTTACAATAACGTACAATAAGCCTTCAGTTACCAGCGTAAACTCACATTTTCCAATTTTTTATTTGGTGCCCAAGGTCAAACTCCCACTGTAATTTGCAATGCCCACTTCCCGTAAGTATTTGAGGCATGTGCCTACTGGCAGACTTTACTGTACAAAGAGGACATTACTGTACTGTCAGGGGACATTCAGGAAGTTTGTACCTCCACACTGTCACTTTTGTTCTGAGAGCGTTCGTTCTGTTTGAGCACAGGGGGACACCGTTTCAGTGAAAGGGACTTCCTTCGTCATTTCATACGGCTTTTGTGGCCTAGCTGAAAAATGGCCTCTGTGTCCATTCTCAGAAGATGAACTTAACTGGAACACTACTCTGCATGAGCCGGGTTCATGTGGGCAGCACGTAGCTTAGTGGCTAAGGGGCCTATAGCCTAGTTGCTAAGGGGCCTGTAGCCTAGTGGCTAAGGGGCCTATAGCCTAGTGGCTAAGGGGCCTGTAGCCTAGTGGCTAAGGTGTCTGTAGCCTAGTGGCTAAGGGGCCTATAGTTGGTGGTTCAAGCCCCAGTGTAGCTACAATAAAATCTGTGCAGCTGTTGGGCCCTTGAGCTGTGTCCTGAGGGCTTGTGTCCTGCTTTGTCTTTGGGGACAAACCCTTGTTTGGCGGAGGTACTATCATCTATAGCTCATGTTCTACATTTGTGACGGTCGTGGCGGTTGTGACCGGCTCTTGATATTCTGTACGTTGTCTGTAATGTGTTGTGGACTTATCACACCGCTCCACTGCGATCCTGAAGCGGCCATTTTACACACTGGCATCCGTGAAAAAACCCGGATATAAACACAGCCATGTCTATTTTAAGCGGTGTAGTAAAATAGCTGGGATGCTTTTGGTAGCCTTGACAATGTGTTGTTTCTATTCAACTAAAACTGAAAACAGACCCATATTGTGCACAGCAAGAAAGTAAATACAGCACACAAACTCACACTGTGGCATTTTCTTACACAATAAACTGAAATTATTTTCCTGTCTCATATTTTAATATTAAATGGCCATTGATATTTAGTAAATATAATGGTCAAAATTTTACTAATCAGTTTCACTAGGATTTTTTTTTTTTTTACCTTAACCATTCAACTTCCCATTGTTTTTAATTAATCTTTTTTTTTTTTTTTTGTGAGCACACATTAGACCATTAAGGGATCTTGGTTTCCTTTTAAGGGGGTTGGTATGGTTTCAGGGGTAAATTCATTTATAATCACTCATAATAATAATAATGTAAAATTAATGTAATTTTAAGGGGTTTGCATTTCATAGTGTTTTGCAGTGTGAATATTATAGGTTATTTCACAGGGTCTTATAGGTTATTATATGATGTATGACTGTTCAGCTGAACCATGGAGTGCAGATAAATTTGTACTGTGTACATTTATACAGCATGTTTATGAAGTGACTCATATTTATCCTGCAGGAATAAAGCAAAGTGCTGAACCAGAACAGCCTCAGTTAAGGTCTGGCTGTAGAAACGGACTGCATCTAACAGAGTGAAGTCTCTCTGGATAAGATATCATGTCATGTTATGTAAATAATGTCAAATGGTGATTCTTTTTTAAACAAAAATCTGAGACGCGGATGTTTTGATTTCGGCGCATAATGTGGGACGTGACTGTTTGGTTCTGCCTGATAATGGCTGGGCTTCCTCTCCACAACCTAATCATTCAGTTTCCATGTTTACCAGATAAAACATCAAATTAGAGCAATGCGTGGCACACCATTTCCGAAAATATCAATAACAAAACATGAACCGAGCAGTAAAATATTAGTTTCACTTTTCATGAGCATGTTAAAATACAGTCCTGCTTGGCAGGGCGGAACATTTATGTTTGAATATTTTGGCCAAATCATTATTTTTTTTTTATTCCAATGGAAAACTTCAGTTACAGTAACTAATTCCGCGTTGTCCAACCATATTATGATGAAGGCCATTGGGGTTTCCTTTATTTCTGCGTATTAATTCAATATGATTTATTCATTGCTCTTGGCAAGTCGGGTAACTGAAATATGGTTTCGTGGCTCGGAGAATGTTCTGGCAGCGCCAGACCCGTTTGAGGGGAATCTAAAGGAGGTCCGGCCCGCAGAACCTCTCCTCCTGCCATGGTGCTCCCTCCAGGAATGACGAGATCCAGAGGGGCCTTGGAATGTGGGCAGTGGGGTCCCAGGTGTGTCCGTCCCGATTCCAGGCAGGAAGGCCTCAGTGTGTTTATTTTAAATGGAAATCAGGAAGCCCGCCCTTCTTTCATATTTTATTTATTCAGACGGGGGGTGGGGGGGGGGGTGGGGGGGTTGGGGTAACAGAAGGAACCACAGATCAGAAGGCACCATGGGCTGGGTGAACACTGAGCACAAAACTGCAGGGGGCAGTATAGCCTAGTTGCTAAGGTGTGTGACTGGGACCTGGAAGGTTGGTGGTTCAAGTCCCGGTGTAGCCACAGTAAGGTCAGTGCAGCCGTTGGGCCCTTGAGCAAGGCCCTAACCCTACATTGCTCCAGGGGGGGATTGGCCCCTGCTTAGTAATGCTTGCGATGCCTGCTGTATGGTCTACACGTCTGCACGTCCGTCATCTCATGATGTTCATGGGTAGACACCAGCACCCCAGCATGGATTTAACCCTGTACTAACTCCTGAGTTACAAAGCAAGCTCTTTAACCACTACACTGAAAATCATCACTCAAAATGTTTGTCCAGAGACAGGCCCTTCTGGACACACCTGCTGCAGTCATATGAGTGTTGAATGTCATCTCGCAAAAAAAACAAAAAAACAAAGGAGGATGAGACTGTGTTGTCATGATGAACAAATAAATAAATATAAATTTGCTAAACTTTGGTAAGCAGTTTAATTGTGATCTCCTCATAACATAACTGGTCTGGAGATTGATCATACTATTCTAGTAGGTTCTACTAGTTCTAAAATGCACGTTTTCGCCAGTCCTAACGCTAGTTTTGGTTGATGCGGGTTGGGTGGTCCCTACACTTATCTCAGGTCGGACCAGGTTTACATAAAAATTTGTTATCTTTTGGTCTTTCATAAATTTCACCAAAACTCAGCAAAATTCTAAACAGCAGAGTCTGTGAGTCAGCACAAAAGCCAACCCTACAGCCACCACTGTGTATAACAATAACTCATCTGTATTCATACACCTCTGATAAATACTTAAAAAAACAATATTAAGTATTTTAGTCTTATATCGAGATTTCTTAGATCTTATTTCTTTAACTTTTTTTCCAAATAAGACAAAAATATTGCCTTATCTCATCATTTGCCAGGTGAATAAGAAAATTTCATTTGTCAAGCAAACATGAATTAAAAATGTTAAAACAAGCTAATATGTCATATTTGAGTGAACAACATAAGATCTTGGGTCTAATTATCAGGTGAAGACGCCCGTTTTTGCAGTGCGCTCACTCGAGCAGGGTGTAGGCCCGCTGGTAGTCTCCGTCGCACTGCTCCAAGATGTCCTCCAGGAAGTCTCGCTCGTAGTAGGGGAAGTTATTGATGAGTTTCATCACCGCCCATTCACGATCGTGATCTGAAGACAAAAACGAGAAGAGGAGGTTTCAGTTCCATCCTTTATCGGACAGGAAAAGAAAAGATTAATGGGGCAGCCTGTACCCAGTAACCATGACTGGGACCCAGAAGGTTGGTGTAGCCAGGATAAGATCCGTGCAGCTGTTGGGTCCTTAACCGCACATTGCTCCAGGGAAATCAGCCCCTCCTTAGTCTAATCAACTGTAAGTTGCTTTGGATAAAAGCGTCAACCAAGTAACAAAGGTTATATCAGCCCTATTGAGCCAATCAGCCTGATACTGGTTGGCGAGCTTGAACAACATACAGAAAGATGTTGGAGGAGGGTGCTGGTTCATGGTTAAATAGTGACATTTGGAGCCATGATGCGGTAACTGCACTTACCCGCAGTGCCCGCCACACGTTAACATGCTAAGTGCACCCGTGTGACGGATCCTAAAGTCGGGCACACAACGCGGGCGAGTAACTCCCTATGAGCTCATCCGCGCAAACGGTCCCTGCCACAACATTCTAGCGGTGATGTAGAGCGGAAAACCGGATCCAGCAGGCGGTTAATGCCATAAATGACTGGTGATGAGCGTCATCTTGATTGGCAGGGCAGATAGAGGTCTTTTGCGTGTTGAGTGACAGAACCCCAGGAAGACCGAATGTAGCGAGGACCGGCCCAGTAAGAGGTCGCTTCGTTGCAAAGCGATGGGTGCAGCACGGCATGCTGGGATATCTGCACCGCAGTACCACAGAGCCGCTTCCAGTTGAGAAACTGACGGACTCCATTTTGGCTCCGTACGGGGAAAGGGATAGAATATCCTTGGCAATCATTAGCAAATGGGGGACCCTGCGTAACCCCAAACCTCAGAGCAGAACACAGCTCCAGGGCCCTGATTCAGTTTAACTGGAGCTGGGACTGGGCACACTCACACACACCCACACACATACACACACACACACACACACACACACACACACACACACACACACACACATACACACACACACACACATACACACACACACAGACACACACACACACACACACAGATGCACACACAGACACACACACATGCACATCCATACACACACTCACACGTACACGTACACGCTCACACGCACACACACACAGACATACACACAGACACACACACACACACACACACACACAGACACACACGCACACACAGACAGACACACACACACACACATGCACATCCATACACACTCACACGTACACGCTCACACGCACACACACACAGACATACACACACAGACACATACATGCACACCCACATAATGCACCATGAGGAGTTTCTCTGATTCAGTTTAACCGAAGCACTGGAACAGACACACACACACCCACAGACACCCCCACACACACCCCCACACACACACACCCTCACACACACACTTTCAGAGGCCACAGATGTAAGGTGAATTTTTTGCAGATGCAAGTGAGCGGCCCTTTGATCCAGCTGCTCCGAGAGTAATATGCAGCTGTGTCGGATGCGCGAAAATATACACCCTCCCGCCCCCAAACCACCCCCTCCCGCCCCCCCCACTCCCCGCCAGAGCAGAGCGGAGGAATGTGGAACATATGGAGCACTGGTTTTGGGCCGTGGCCAGGCGGGAGGAACTTAAACACTAACACTGCTGCTCAACCCTCTGCAGGTGCAGCGCTAATGTGTGTCTGACTCTAAACACACCACAGAGAGGGGCAGCCTACAGCCCAGCGGCTAATGTGTGTCTGACTCTAAACACACCACAGAGAGGGGCAGCCTCCAGCCCAGCGGCTAATGTGTGTCTGACTCTAAACACACCACAGAGAGGGGCAGCCTCCAGCCCAGCGGCTAATGTGTGTCTGACTCTAAACACACCACAGAGAGGGGCAGCCTCCAGCCCAGCGGCTAATGTGTGTCTGACTCTAAACACACCACAGAGAGGGGCAGCCTACAGCCCAGCGGCTAATGTGTGTCTGACTCTAAACACACCACAGAGAGGGGCAGCCTCCAGCCCAGCGGCTAATGTGTGTCTGACTCTAAACACACCACAGAGAGGGGCAGCCTACAGCCCAGCGGCTAGTGTGTGTCTGACTCTAAACACACCACAGAGAGGGGCAGCCTACAGCCCAGCGGCTAATGTGTGTCTGACTCTAAACACACCACAGAGAGGGGCAGCCTCCAGCCCAGCGGCTAATGTGTGTCTGACTCTAAACACACCACAGAGAGGGGCAGCCTCCAGCCCAGCGGCTAATGTGTGTCTGACTCTAAACACACCACAGAGAGGGGCAGCCTACAGCCCAGCGGCTAGTGTGTGTCTGACTCTAAACACACCACAGAGAGGGGCAGCCTACAGCCCAGCGGCTAATGTGTGTCTGACTCTAAACACACCACAGAGAGGGGCAGCCTACAGCCCAGCGGCTAATGTGTGTCTGACTCTAAACACACCACACAGAGGGGCAGCCTACAGCCCAGCGGCTAATGTGTGTCTGACTCTAAACACACCACAGAGAGGGGCGGCCTCCAGCCCAGCGGCTAATGTGTGTCTGACTCTAAACACACCACAGAGAGGGGCAGCCTCCAGCCCAGCGGCTAATGTGTGTCTGACTCTAAACACACCACAGAGAGGGGCAGCCTCCAGCCCAGCGGCTAATGTGTGTCTGACTCTAAACACACCACAGAGAGGGGCAGCCTACAGCCCAGCGGCAAAGGTGCCTGTGGAACTGTAGAATCTCTCCCCACCTTCAAGCGCAAGCTGAAGACACACCTCTTCAAGCAGCACCTCTCCCCATCCCTCCCTACCTCCCTGTGAACCTTAATTGTGGTCTCTGTGACTTGCTTTGTGTATCGGTATTTTTAGTTGGCTAGGTAAGCAGTGTTTGGATAGTTAACTTGGTCACTTTTGCTCTGTTTGTTTGTTTCTTTGTTCTCAAAAAAAAAGAAAAAAAAAAGGCCCTCGTCCTTATCTTTGTTGTACAGGTAGCAGTTGAAATTGTACTTCCCTCTAGGGTCTTTCAGCGAACTTATCCCTGGTTATGGGTATGCACTTTGTTGTACGTCGCTCTGGATAAGAGCGTCTGCCAAATGCCAATAATGTAATGTAATATGCTCGACTGCTATCTACTTATCTGTAAGTCACTTCAGGTAAAAGCGTGAGCTACGTAACTAACGTAATGTGCCACAAGAGTGTGTGAAACGACACAGACCTCCTGAAGGGAGAGGCGGTTGTGACGGGTAACCTGCAGACGCACAACACTTCTCACCGGTCCTCAGAACAGGCTTCACATCGCCCCTCTTCTTAGCCTCCTTACGCAGGCTTCCAGTCCACGTCAGAATCCGTTTTGAGGTTGGACTTTTTGTTTTGAAAGCACGTACTGGGCCGGCTCCCTCGTATATCATTCGCCTGCTCTCCCCTGACTTGACTCCGGGGTCTCCGGGGTCCTCAGATCGATTTCTCTTGGCTGCTCCACGGTCCTGGTTGACGTTAGAGAGTGACCGCGCATTCCCAGCGTTTGTCCCGGCTGTGAAACAGCTTACCATCGAACGTACGGCCAAGACCCGTCCCGTCTCCCTTTCTTTAAAATCGAGACTCAAAACTCACCTCTTTGGCCTCGTGTTTTTTTAACTGTTTAGTGTTTATTGTTTATGTTTGTCCTATCCGTTTCACGTTTGCATATGTATATATTTCACGTGCTATATTTAGAACAGCACTTTCGCACAGCTATTTTTGTTATATTGTGCTTTATGAAATAAAATTTACCTCCACTTACAGGGAGTTGACCTGGACACCCTAAAGGAAGGGAGTGCCATTAGGGACCAGGAACCAGTGGCAGGGGTAGATACTCAGAAACAGGGATGACCTTTTTAGTGCAGTCTAAACTGGAGTTTTGAAGTTGCCTTGTTTCTGTTGTCTCCGTGTCTGTGCCCCTAACCCCCTGCAGCCAAGACAGCGACTGTGGCCATACAATCCACCCCAGTGTGCTCAGACCACACCTCTTCAAACATGAAATTTGACTGAGTCAGTGCTGTGGGGGAGGGTGTGTGTGTGTGTGTGTGTGCGTGTGTGTGCTTGACAACCAAAGTCAAGATGAAGAATCGATTGCAGTTAAAAGACTGTTGATTGAACCAACAGGGGGCGGTATCAGGTTAAGTTATCAGACGGAGTGGCCCGTTCTGCTCTCAGCGCTGGAGGAGAAATACTGTGATTATTATCACAGCCCCCCGTGCAGGGGCTCTGTGTGGGGGGGAGAGCCTGTGGTGAGTGCAGTTTACTCTGCAGAGTCTGCATTCCCCCTGACAGTGTGTAATTACTGCCTCAAGCTGCAGCAGCACACTCACACACACTCACACACACTCAGACACACACACATACACACACTCACACACTCACACACTCACACACTCACACACACTCACACACACACACATACACACACACACTCACACACACACACTCACATACACACACTCACACACACACACATACACACACACACTCACACTCACACACACTCACACACACACACATACACACACACACTCACACACACACACTCACATACACACACTCACACACACACACTCATACACACTCACACTCACACACACACACACACACACACACACTCATACACACTCACACTCACACACACACACACACACACACACACACACACTCACACACACACAGACACACACACACACACACACACTCACACTCACACTCACACACACACATACACACACGCATACACACACACATACACACACACACACACACACACACACATACACACATAGCATACACATACACACACACATACATATACACACACATACACACATACACATACATATACACACACACACACACGCACACACATACACACAGGCATGGTGAGGGGGAGAGAGAGAGGGAGAGAAAGAGGGACAGACAGAGAGAGAGATGGAGAGAGACAGAGAGACAGAGAGAAAGAGAGAGGGAGAGATGAAGGAGAGAGAGAGAGAGAGAGAGAGAGAGAGAGCTTCAGAGGCGTGTTGAGAGTAAACAGACTAAACACACAGGCTGTGTGGGGGGACTGGACTCTTGTTTCATCGATGGCTCACCATCGTCCTCTGAGCTGTCGCCGAGCCCTGGGGCCTCCCCGCCCCCTGGTGACGCTGCTGGGGCTCGCGGCTCATTGGCCGGCTGAACGGCGCCGCCCTCAGAGCCATCGGCCAGGGCCGGGGCCAGCCCGCCCCCGGCGGGGCCTCGTGGCTGATTGGCTGGCCCGGCGGGGCCTCGCGGCTGATTGGCTGGCCCGGCGGAGCCTCGTGTCTGATTGGCCAGCCCGGCAGGGCCTCGTGGCTGATTGGCCGGCTGGACGCCGCGGTCCTCAGGGGGGGCGGGAGTGGGCTCAGCCCCCCTAGCAGAGCCGGACCTGGCCTCAATACTGTCCAGGAAGGCCGAGTTAACCCTGCAGGAGGACGACACGGATCTGTTACGCTCCAGAAGCGCGGCACAGTGCAGTACACTACAGCCGTTTAGCAGACGCTCTTATCCAGAGCGACGTACAGCACGGTGCAAACCCATAACCAGGGACAAGTCCCCAGAGGGAAGTACGGTACAACTAAGATAAGGAGTTTTCCCCAAGACAGCGTCCATAATACACTTATCACTGTATTCTGTTATTGCTTCTGCTACTGCTACTACTAGTTCTACTAATAATAATATAGCACTGTTCAGAACTTTCCAAAACAATAAAAATAGCGGGGGGAAAAAAGCTAAAACAACAGTTGAAAACCAACAAAAACAATAAAATATAATTCAACAAAAAGCAAAGCTAAAATAGAAATACTGTTTGTCGGGATTTTTCATGTTGTCATTTTTCATGGCCAAGAAAAAAATGACCAAGGCCTGTTTGCAATTGCATTATTGGCATTTGTTAGTCTTTTTTGTCAGAGGGATCATATAAAAAAACCATAAACAGCGCATTTAACATGTTTAGAAAACTACTGCTAGAGATAAGTGAAGCTGCAATTAAACAGAGCTGGCTTTGAGATGCCTGACACGAGACCTGCAAAGTATATTTACACACGCATAAATACATCTGAAAGGGCAAACTTTACCGCCTATGGTCCATTTCAATTTCCCTCTGTTTCATCTCTTCCAGTTGTTTCTCTTTATCCTCTCGGAGATCACTCTGTAAACACACACACACACACACACACATAAACATACAGAGATGCACACACATGCCAACACAAACACAAACATGCACAAACACACAGACACAAACACATGCACACACGCACACACATAAACATACAGAGATGCACACACAGGCCAACACAAACACAAAAACAAACATACGCAAACACACACACACGCACACATACACATACACATACACAGATGAACACACATTCCAACCCAAACAAAGACACACCCAGTACACACACACACACGTGTATGCACACACATAGTACATAACAGACCGACATACACACACACACACACACACACACACACACACACACACACACACACACATACACTTCCAGACCAATGAAAGCACAGCTCATACAGAAATACCCAGGGCACAACCCAGCCACAGGGACATATCCTCTTTACCTTTATCCTCTGGCCTTCTACAGCCAACACAAAGACTATAAAGCAACACATTTTGGTCTAAACGCGCATATGATCTGGCTGGGCACTGCGGTCTGAAAGCACATACAAAATGGCGGGACGCTTTTAAAATGGCGGCCGTGCTGTACCTTCCTCCTCTGCTCGTCTTTCTTCCTCATGAGTTCCATGTTCTCCTCCTGTCTTTGGGCCTCTCTGTACTCCCGTGTTCGATCCTGCAGGTGAACACAAGCACACCTGTCTGTAGACAAGGAGGCACTGCAGGCGTTACAGACACAAGCACACCTGTCTGTAGGTAAGGAGGTACTGCAGGTGAACACAAGCACACCTGTCTGTAGGTAAGGAGATACTGTGAAGATTGCAAAGATGACGTCACATTCACATTACAATCAGGCAGATTCTGTTACCCACAGTGATTCACAGATAAGGAGAACATCAACTGTTACCCTCAGGAATACAAAAGTGCAATATCACCAAGAAGACAGAGAGGCCCAGTTATAATCTATTTGTACTGTAACAAAAGACATCGCCACTAGGAACAGTATGAAACCTAGTTTTTACAGCTGTAACTACAACACTGTGCAAAGCAAAATGTAAAAGCGAAGGTGGTCAGGGACCCTGTGGGGAACCTCAGTACAAACCCTACAGTTAACACAACCTCAGTACAAACCCTTCAGTTAACACAACCTCAGTACAAACCCTTTAGTTAACACAACCTCAGTACAAACCCTTCAGCAACACAACCTCAGTACAAACCCTTCAGTTAACACAACCTCAGTACAAACCCTTCAGCAACACAACCTCACTACAAACCCTTCAGCAACACAACCTCGGTACAAACCCTTCAGTTAACACAACCTCAGTACAAACCCTTCAATTAACACAACCTCAGTACAAACCCTTCAGTTAACACAACCTCAGTACAAACCCTTCAGTTAACACAACCTCAGTACAAACCCTACAGTTAACACAACCTCAGTACAAACCCTTCAGTTAACACAACCTCAGTACAAACCCTTCAGCAACACAACCTCAGTACAAACCCTTCAGTTAACACAACTGCAGTACAAACCCTACAGTTAACACAACCTCAGTACAAACCCTTCAGTTAACACAACCTCAGTACAAACCCTTCAGTTAACACAACCTCAGCACAAACCCTTCAGTTAACACAACCTCAGTACAAACCCTTCAGTTAACACAACCTCAGTACAAACCCTTCAGTTAACACAACCTCAGTACAAACCCTACAGTTAACACAACCTCAGTACAAACCCTTCAGTTAACACAACCTCAGTACAAACCCTTCAGTTAACACAACCTCAGTACAAACCCTTCAGTTAACACAACTGCAGTACAAACCCTACAGTTAACACAACCTCAGTACAAACCCTTCAGTTAACACAACCTCAGTACAAACCCTTCAGTTAACACAACCTCAGCACAAACCCTTCAGTTAACACAACCTCAGTACAAACCCTTCAGTTAACACAACCTCAGTACAAACCCTTCAGTTAACAAACCTTTAGTACAGGCTTGTGAACACCCCTGCTGTAAAATCCACCTATGCCAGCTTGACCAGCCTGAAAATTGAGCAGGGTATGAGCTGGTCAACCAGCATGGCCAAGCTGGTCGTTTCAAAACAATAGCTTGAGGTGGTCAAACCACGTCAAGCTGGGAGCTGGTCTGAACTGGTCAACCAGCTACCAGCTGTTTCAAAACCTAGCTTGAGCTGTTTTTTTTTTTTCCAGCAGGGACCAAATGCAAATTGAAGTAAGTGAGCCCTATGTGGAAGTGAAAAGAGTGGGTGTTACATCCCCAAAGGCAGAGAACACAACACAGACCCCACAAGCTGTCCGCTCAATTTAGCGGTTTAAGGGTTCAAGTGATCAAACACATTAAGGATACGAAAAAAACTGGAAAAAAGTCCCCGTGTCTTTCTCCCCCCTCCATCAGACAAACCCAAGGGCGGCGGAAAGGAGCGGTGTTGTCTTTGGGTCGGCCGATGAGAGGGAGGACGAGGACGGGGGTGGGGCCGACCCCGGGGGCCTCGCACCCCGGGGCAGAAACTCAAAGCAGCCCTCGCGCAAAGCAAGAGGATGCGGGGCCTGGACGACCGGGTCCCAGCGACTGGGATCTTGAAGGAAAACAAACGTGGGAATGCACAGAACCACATGAAGGGCCCCGTCTCCGCGCTGGCGCTTTGATGCGCCCGGCCCCGCCGCGTTTGGGTTGGCGCGTCCCGCCACTTTGCCTGGCGGCCCTCCAGACGATGACGTCGGCGCCCTGTGGAGCACGATCGGGCCAACGGGTTTCCATGACGACGGCGGGATCTTAACTCTTAAATGGCGAGAGTAACTGCAACACAAAATACTTTTCCCAGCGCTGCCCTTGATGTTCAGTGGGGTACCGCTTTTGACTGGGGGGGTCATTGCATTACAGTTATTTAGCTGAAAGCGACTTACAGTTGATTAGACTAAGCAGGGACACAATCCCCCCAGAGCAATGCAGGGTTAAGGGCCTGGCTTAAGGGCCCCAACAGCTGCCTGGATCGTATTTTGGCTACACTGTGGATCGAACCACCAACCTTTCAGGTCCCAGTTAAGCACCTTAGCCACTCAGCATCCCTGCAGGGTGTGCTGGCTGCATTGTTACTCAGCACTTTGATCAATGCAAGCAGTTAATGACACAACTAACGCACCTCACCTGGGGCTGAATCAGTTGCTGATATTAAGAGAACTAAATCCAGCTCACACTGCAGCTCTCTCAATCGTCCTGAACGCCTATCTTAATTCTATTAGACGTCATCTGAGCTATCCGATTGGCTGAAGCAGATTTGGAACCCCAGTCATGCAGCTAAGTGATTGGCTGAAGCAGATTTGGAGCCCCAGTCAGGCTGCTTTGTGATTGGCTGCGGTAGATTGTGGGGAATTACACAACAGCCTCTCTGAAGCCACACACGAAAACATCCCTCCAGTCACCGCAGAGCTGCGCCTGCAGATTTAACGGCCGTCCGTGGCCACACACTGCATCTCTCACAACACACATTCCTGCCCTGGAGCTGTGTACGGTCAGACCAGCCTGACCCCCCCTGCCCTCACACCCCTGCCCTCACCCCCCTGCCCTCACACCCCTGCCCTGGAGCTGTGCACGGTCAGACCAGCATCCTGTCTCCACGCTGGAACGCTACGCTGGAACGTGGCTACGTACAGATTCGACTCTACCCAGATTTATACACAGAAGTATAAATCAGGCTTTGAGGAGGCTCGGGCCGAAACACTGACTCCAGCCTCTCTGTGTCACTCTGTGTCAACGGGCGTCTCCTGCAATGCCCGTCAGAAATGCCAGAGAGAGCCGCGGTGGCGCAACAGGCTAAGGTGCAGCAGACTTGCACTTGCGGTTGCAGTTCGCTGCAGTTGCACACTGGGGACCGGGGTTCGATTCTCGGTCCTGCCAAAAGCCAAGTTTGGCCAGCTCATGTGGAGCAGCATAATTGACTCACTGCTCCAGGGGGAGGGACTTGGCAGGGTTAGTAGATCGCCGCACGATAAAGCACCTTTTTTTGTTTGTTTTTGTTTTTGTTTGAAATCATGGCAACGGGCATGAGACGAGACGGCTTGAAGAAGGCGTGTCGTTCTCCTTCGGGCCGCCGAGGGACGGGGTATGGGTGGTGTATCTAATACTAGCTCTAATTGAATCAGACGGGGTACAATTGGCTACCAAATTGGGAGAATTTTTATTTATTTTTTTGAAATGCCAGCGTCTGGGGCGCCCCGCGGTGGAGCACGCTGAACACCATCAGTTGACAGCGGCCTGTAGCGTAGTGGTTAAGGTAAAGGACTGGGACACGCAAGGTCGGTGGTTCTAATCCCGGTGTAGCCACAATAGGATCCGCACAGCCATTGGGCCCTTGAGCAAGGCCCTTAACCCTGCATTGCTCCAGGGGAGGATAGTCTCCTGCTTATCATCTGTATGTCGCTCTGGATAAGAGCGTCTGCCAAATGCCATTAATGTAATGTAGTGGAAGAACGCCTCAGAATCACAGGGCGGGGAGAGGGACGCATGTCGTTCTCGTTCTGGCTGCCGAGGGGTGTGACGGTGTTTCAGCGGCACACAGGAATAAATACTAGGAACGGGGTACAATTGGCCACCAAAACGGGGAAACTTAAAAAAACGAAATAATAATTATGCAAGCGTCTGATATACGATCACTACGAACATTCAATGCCAATTTAGGAAGCTCTTTTCTCAAGTGCCACAATCTTGCTAAAATAACATTTTCCTTTTAAGAAAAAATGTAATCTTCAGAGCCAAGAGCACAAAGCTCAAAAGCAGAGTTGTTTGTTTTTGTTTTTATGCCCCAAAGTTTTAGTGGAACACTCTTCCAGAACGTTGCACCATCAGTTGACAGTTTTACAAACACTTCTGAAAATGCACTTATTTAGGACGGCTTTTAGTGAGTACATTTTGTTCTACAGGGCTATACCTGCCAAGACTGTTTCAGTGTTGCTTTTGTTTGTTTGTTCAGATTAGATGAATCTACAGGGTCCAAGTTCAATGTGGTCACTTGTGGTCCCTTCCCTGGAGGGTTTTCAGCGCACGTGTCCCTAGTTATGGTGATGGTGTCACACGTCACCTTGTTCCTGGGTGTCCCAGCAGAGCGCTGAGGAATGTGGCCTTCTGCGCCTAACAGGAAGTGAGGAATGTGATTGACAGCTCTGACACAGGAACTGCAGAATGTGATTGACAGCTCTGCATGTGATTGACAGCTCTGACACAGGAACTGCAGAATGTGATTGACAGTTCTGACAGGATCCTCTTATCTGTGTATGTGTGTGTGCGTGTGCATGTATGTGCGTGTGTTGGCCCGGTTGGCCGTGGTCCAGGGACTTTCAAAAGCAGGTTACGGCACTCTTTCCCCTCCCCGGCCATCTCTCTCTCTCCCTCTCCCCCTCCCTCCCTCCCTCCCTCCCTCTCCCTCCCTCTCTCTCTCTCCTCCCGCCGTGAACTCTGGGAAGTCCCCTGAACTCTCGCTCGCCTCTCCCTCCCGGGCGAGCCAGGGCATGAGGAGACGTCTGCATATTTATCCATTATTATTCAAATAAAAAAGCCGGGCCTGTGAACCGGACACGCCGCTCCTGGACGGGAGTAACGGAGGCCTGGGATCGGCCGAACCCTCCTGCCGGGAGCGGTCCCAGACCAGCCCGACACCCCCTCCCCCCCCCGCTCGGACACTCGGTCCGGATCACGCCCCGCTCAGACACTCTGTTTACGCAGAGACCGTGCTCCGGAGGGCCACCTCTCTGCCCGGATCCCGCCCCTCTCAGACACTCTGTTTACGCAGAGACCGTGCTCCGGAGGGCCACCTCTCTGCCCGGATCACGCCCCGCTCAGACACTCTGTTTACGCAGAGACCGTGCTCCGGAGGGCCACCTCTCGGTCCGGATCACCCCCACGGGCCGTGGCGCGGCGATGGGGCGTGAGCTGGAACCCAGGGGCTCCACGGCGCATTCCTCCGGCCCGCTCTCTTACCCAGGATGACGTGGGCTGGGAGGCGATCGGGCCCGCTGGCGCAGAGCTGCAGCTCTCATGCTTTTGAAGAAACTGCTCCATTTTCCTGCACGGGAGACAGACCGACATGAATACGCGGCTGGGAGACACCGCAGACTCCGTAATCTCCCCCAGATCTGCCCCTCCGCAGAACAGCACCCCGTTCGCTGCCCCGCCCCCGCGACGGCTGGGCTTGTTTTGTTCGGTTCCCTTCCTAACCGTCGTCTGCTCAGTGGTCTGCAGTGACACTGGGGCGGCCTGTAGCCTAGTGCCTAAGGTACGTGACTGGGACCCGGAAGGTTGGTGGTTCAAGTCCCCGTGTAGCCATGATA
>NC_083776.1:5403438-5428438 GCF_963514075.1 Conger conger | reverse complement strand
AATATATTTTTGCAATCTAAAACGGCCGGCGACAACGCACTTCGAAAATGTGTAGTGAATATGGGCAAAAGGAATGTGACGCGCAACCCACGTGACCTGGATGAAACGTACAATTATCCGTTCCCATGTTTGTCCGAGGTCCACAAAGCGTATCGAGTACGAACAGTATCTATCTCGCTCCATCTGGATGAAGCCTCTATTTGTCATATTTCTGCCTCCGACTCCTCAATTACTGGGCCTAGACACAAAATACTTCCATCCCAACATTCAGTGAACAGTTTTATGTATGCATTATTATCCTGACAAATGATACAGAAGTCTGTGCGGTTGTGCGTCATTTGTCCAATGCTGCGTTAACCCCGTTAATTGCCAGCTTGCTGAGATATTTTATTGATATATTATTAATTATTATTATTATTATTAAAAACCAATGCCTCTTTACACACATTTGTAAGTAAATCAAAGTTGAGGTGGGGCACAATGCCATTTTCTCCAAAGATTTAGAGAAAATTAGTCCCGTCGCCGGAAACGCCCAGAGAACAGCCACAATTACCAAGGAATTTTAAAGGTTAAATTGTGCAATAACTGCACATGATCGCGCTCACAACTAAACCACACAATCTTGACTTGACAGTCACAAAAGCATGCGTTTTCCGTCGACATTACGCGATTAAATGATCGGTGCGGTTTCTTACTTATAACTGTCATTACGTATCCACTAATTTTCATGTCCATATTCTGGTTTGACCTTTAACCAAATAATTGGAGGCCGATTTGTCTCGACAGTAGACACATTGCATTTGAGATGCGAACAATTTAATGCTTTCTCCTTTTAGCCGCCTGGGCGGAGGGACAGCCGCCGCAGTGTTGTTCATATTTAGGTAATGAAAGTTTGGTGGACGCATCCAAAGCAAAACCTCTTCGCCTCTGAGTCACACAGTTACATTAAGATAAGGATTCCCCTTTTGTTGCGCATGCGTCGGGCTTTAGTTTCCGTCAATTCGAAAACAGCGAGGGAGAAACGAAACTGAAACTGTCGCTGTATTAAATAATCTGATAATTGGATTAAATAGATACATTTCCACACGCACTACATTATGAATAGGCTATGTGTGTCCAAACATATCCAATAAGTGAATTTAACTAATTGTTTTCGCCACAAGTGTTTTTTAATGACATATATAATAGTATAACGCTGCATAGGCTACGTGTTTATAGCTACGGTTTTAATGACATATATAATAGTATAACGCTGCATAGGCTACGTGTTTATAGCTACAGTTAAGCTCTACAAATTCATACTTTTGATATTGTAAATTAAAAGAAAAACTATGGAAATGTAATAGAAAATAATCATTTACTCACTACTGAGGTTGTCTTTCGTTTTGTTCTGGCTGCGTATTTTGTCTATCCGGCGAGTTAAAATTGTTGTCCTGGTTGTCCAGGTTGTCCTGTCCTGCATACATATTCCTAGCTCCAGAATTCAACCTTCTGTTTGAGAAATTCTGTCTGTTATCCATTTCATTTGGTGCCCACGTCTCGTGTGGACCCGAGCAGGTGTAATTGTGGCTGCAGGTGTGCAGGGATCTGGTGGTGACAGTGTTGGGGAGTCCTGGAGTCTGGTGAAGCAGTCAGGCGAGAGAAGTCCTCCCTTGATGATGCGTGATTGGAATGTGTACAAATAGTGACATCATTCACAGCGCCAATGTATCGGTGTAATATCTTATCGGAGGTAAAATATGCAGTGTTAAATTCATTCTTACAGTGTGGTCCTCTTTGGACTCGTAAAAAGCTCTGTTAGAAGTTAATGCGCGCAGGGCATTGTATTGCGTAGGCGATTCCAATTTAACAGTCACATCTTCAAATAGCCCACACTATTTTTTCAATCGAGTAAAACTCCACAATTGGAATGAAGTAATTAATTTGATAAATCTAAAACCGAATTAAATTAAATGGTTTTGAAAGGTAAATAGGCCTACAGAGTAAACGTATTCTCATTTTACTTGATTGCTTTGAAACGCAGGCTAAGTAAAAAAACTTTTAAGCACTACTCGGCCACATTTTTATGAATTTACTGCAATGCAAGAGATCAAATTAAAAGCCCATTGTTTTAAAATTTAAAATTCTAAACAATCAGAGTAAAATTCTTATGCATTTGATTGCCTTTTTAAAATCAATACAATTTGAATTGTGTCGCCTCTGAATTGAAAAAAATACGTAATTTAATTAATCAATTATTTAATACAATTTTGTTTTATTCGATTCAGTAATCACCACCCCTCATAATACAGTAGGTATGACCCAAAATCAATAAAAATCACAGATTGCTGCGGATGCGTAACTTAGAACCGCTGGAGCTATGTTTGTCCCAAACGCTGCACCGTACATGGGTGTCCTTGAGCTGAACTGACAGACAGCATGGCGAACAGTACAGTTACGGTGGATAGTGACTACATGAGACATGCCGAATATACTCCGAAATCAAGTGTCCGGAGTGAAGCGGACATTGATAAGCGATTCGTGAGTGTAGACGTTTAAAAAAATAATTGTTGACAAATGTAAATTTTTAAGAAACTGGAGCCTATACCTGCCAGCTACTGTAGGCTACCTAGCTAGCTAGCAAGCTAATAGTGTGCCGCTTGCAAGCAAGCTAATATTAGGTTAATTACAGTCGATTAGAGTTATTTATCTATACAGTATAGCAGATGGCTACTTTTAGTACTCTTGGGTAACTAACGGTAGCTAACTAACTCAAAAGATGGTTTCGTTGGCCATTAACGTGCAATTTTACATGGCTACGAAGTTGGCTAGCTATACACCCATATCAAGTTGAATGGTTAATTACGTCACATACCGGTATGTAACGTCCTGAAATTCTGTTGACATTTGTGGTTGTACTGATTTTTGTAGGGAGGTACGTTGATAGCTGTCGGCCTTGGTGTTGCTGCTGCCGGACTTGCAGGTAAGAACACCCAACTACAATACCTAGCTAATATTTTTCAGTGTGCATGTACATCATCATACACTGTCTTGTTGGCACCATTATTGCTCCTGCAAGCACTGCATTTTGAACCAAATGTGGAAATTATTCCAGTCAAATATCGGTAACGCTTTACAATAAGGATCCATAAATTGCCATGGACTAATGTAGTTGTTAACTACTACTGAGAAGTTAATCTGTACAGCTCTGCTGTGTATGTGTACATCATTCATTAATTTTAACAACTACATTAGTCATTGCCAATTCATATTGGAATGAAAACTAAGAAATACATGAACTAATTATAAGTTCATCCTATGATTTGCTAATGTATAAATATCATGGAGCAAATACATTAGTTGTCAACTAATGAAGTTCATATTGTACATTCATATTATTTGCATATCATTTTCAGTTTCAGTAAGCAACATTGCTGGCTATTAAACCACTTAAAGATTTAAACCTTTTTCTCAACAAGATCTCTAGCTTTTGAAGGAGATGCATTTTAAAGATACAGTAGGTAATTTTGGACTTCTAACGGTCAAGAAAGGAATAGAAGCAACAAACACCTTCAAACCACAACATTGTTTATCCCTCCCCCTTCTCTGTAAAAGCGCTGACGTTGAAACGCCATTGGCTGTCGCAATTAGAACCAATTTTCAACCAATGAGCTTGAGTTAGTGTACAGCTGTACAATTTTGAAACGTGAATTTAAGGACTATAAACACAGGCAGGGGGTGAGTCAACATGTCAGTGAGCATTTTTCAATGATAGGAAGGGATTTACAGTGGTCTTGTAGCAACGTTTTAACACAAATCTTACCTATTGTACCTTTAAGGTTGGAGTGAAAACCTAAAGGACATTAGATCTCCAGGAGCAGGGTTGGGCAGCCCTGGGTTTTCGATGGTTATCTGAAACGCTCAGTGTGTAGGTACAGTGGTGACCTTGAAGGCAGCCAGCCCACGGGAAAGACTTCATTCCCGCCGAAAGTGCCGTGATGGTAACAGTTCCCTGAGCGGGTTTTTCTGGGTTCAGAAAGATGTGTCAATTCCTCCTCGAAATACCAGAAACCTGGCTTCCACAACACGGCAAAATTCGTTTTGTTCCACTTGTTTTGTCCGACGTCTCGTTCCGACCTCCCGCTGCCCAGTGAGTTTGGAGGAAGCGTTCTCCGCGTTTTGTCTCGCGGAGCTCGTCTCCCGTTGGTGCGCGGTACCGGGTCAGAACACCGTGCAGCGTGCGCGCGGGCCGGGTCCAGGACCAGGCTCGATTCCTATCTCAGCACACGGCACTGCCAGACGGTGTGTGTGTGTGTGTGGTCCTGTGCGGAGGAGCAGCTTTTTGACTCCAGCGCTTTAAGCCAAGCTGCCGCGGGGGAGAAACCGTATCGCTTACCCTTGTGGTCAATGTGACTGGCTTTCCATCGTGAGGAGAAAATCCTCTACAAATTCTGTACAAGTTCCTCCGTTTATTTATTTTTTTTGTATCCCATTTTATTTTATATGATTCTAAGCATTGTCATATGTATTTTTACAGTTTGACGGTATGGAATACGACAGGACATGACCTATGTTTGTGTAGATAAGAATTAAAGCGTGACTGATGTGGTACTCAGATTTGGCAGAGCATTCGGTATGCAGGTTTCCTGGTTTCTTTGTTCATTTTTATGGAGGAAGTTGTGTTTGTAGTTTTATATGGTAGCTTGTCATGTCAGAGTCAGTATGGGGTATCTGGAATTGGGTGGAAGGGGGGCCGTTCAGGCAAACCACTATTTGTCTTCCGCCGAGTTACGCATTGAAGTAGTGTTAAATTTCCTGTCAGTTCTGACACATCACCAAAGCCTGAGCCCTCATTGCGTTTACTGAGAAATCTTGGGTTGGAATGGGGGGGGTGCTCTACCTGTACTCACTGGTGGGGGATCTGGGTTGCCAGTGTTCTGCTGATTCACCTGTGGGGGAGTCAGGGGGGGAACCACAGTCCGATGAGAGAACAAAGTAAATACAAAAAAAAAAAAGAAAAACCTTCAGATTTGGCCTCGCATTAAAGAGGAAGTGTGGTTTTCCTCCCCGTGTTTCAACTTCTCTCACCCAAAGGAGAGGGCAGGCAGGGAGGGGTGAATTATGGGTCAGCTGTACGTCAGCATCACTGCAGTTATTGTCTGCTGTGTTTACATGTGCATTCTCTGCTTTGTTGTATTTCTGGAGGGATAGCATTCAGCCTAGTGGTTAAGGTGCATGACTGGGACCCTTAACCCAACATTGCTCCAGGGCGATTGTCCCCTGCTTAGTCTAATCAACTGTAAGTCACTTTGGATATAAACGTCAGCCAAATAACATGTAATGTGATGATTTATTTTCCCCATTTTCAGGGCGCTACGCATTCCAGCTGTGGAAGCCCTTAGGGCAGGTTCTCTCCGAGACGATGAAGAAGATGCCCACGTCGGTAAGGAGACCACTTCATTTACACCTGGGCCCTGTTCCACAGAGCGGGATTACTGAGTTACCCAGATAACTACATTGAGTAAAACCCACAAAGCAGGATTACTGAGTTAGCTAGATAACTACACTGAGTAAAACCCACAAAGCAGGATTATGGAGTTACCCAGATAACTACACTGAGTAAAACCCACAAAGCAGGATTATGGAGTTACCCAGATAACTACACTGAGTAAAACCCGGAACATGGACTGCAGTAAAAACTGCTGTTCTGGGTTTTACTCTGTGCAGTTATCTGGCTAATTAAGTAATCTTGCTCTGTGGAACATGCCCCTGTTCTGATCAGGAACAGCGTTTAGCGTTTAGTGTTTTTATTGTCACTTTTGAAGTCCAGGGGCATGTGTCACAAAGGATTGCCAAGTCAGCTGGATAACTGGGTAAAACCCAGAACAGCTCTCAGATACAGGTCCCTGTTATCTTTTATACTTGTGTTTTACCCATAATAATGAACTGTGCACCAATTATGAACAAACAGGTGTAATTGTGGGTTGTTTAGCATGTTAGACTGTTAGCGCGGGTTTGTCTGGCTGTGACTGTGCACACAGTGATGTTGTGAGATGGTGGGGCTGGCGGTGTGGTTCGAGAGCGCCTCACTGTGGATGATTAAGGCACTGCGCCTTCTCCCTCTGTCGTCAGGCCTTCTCAGCGTATTACAAGGGAGGCTTTGAGCAGAAGATGACCAAACGGGAGGCCAGTCTCATCCTGGGGATCAGGTAAAGGGGCCCTGCGGCCGGCTGATTCACTGTGTGTGTGTGTGTGTGTGTGTGTGTGTGTGTGTGTGTGTGTGTGTGTGTGTGCGCGCGTGCATATGTGTTTGCGTGGGATGTGTGTGTGAGTGTGAATCCCTGTGTGTATAAGAGTGTTTGTGTGTGTGCGTGTGTATATATGTAGGATCTCCGCTGATGCGTGTGTACGTGCTTGCATGGGATCTGTGTGTGTGTCTGTGTGTCCATGTGTGTGTGCTCGTGCTTGTATAGGGTGTGTGTTTTGTGAGTGTGTGTGCGAGTACATGCTTGCGTAGGGTGTATGTGTATGTGTGTGTGTGTGTGTGTGTGTGTGCGCGTGCGTGGGTAAAATAATTCCTCCACTGTATGGTGTAATTAACTGAGGTGCTCTTTCACAACCTCCATCCCAGCCTGTGGTTTCTCAGTGGGGGGGTTTTGGGGTGGGGGGGGCGTTTCACTCTCCTTCGGACGTCACCTTGTGCGTGTCTCAGCTTTGGTCCTACCACGACTGGCCAATCATGCCCTCAGGAATCCCTGAGGAGTCTGCCCCCCCCCTGTGCAGTGGGGAATGACCCCCCCGCCCCCCGCCCTTCCGGACTGTCCGGCTCCTGACTCATCCCGAACTCTCCCGTCCTCACGCAAGCTGACCGATCCCTCCGACCGCTCATTTAATCACTTCCTGCCTTCACCGCCAGAGTCCCGGGATTTCACAACAACACCAAAGGATTCTCCACCGCCCGACTGTCACTCAAACCTCAGCAGTAAAAACACCACCTGGGACTTTATAGAGCTGCACATGTCCCTATGACACAGACACAGGGGCCCTGCACACATAGGCCCTGCACACAGAGGCCCTGCACACAGGGGCCTGCACACAGGGGCCTGCACACAGAGGCCCTGCACACAGGGGCCCTGCACACAGAGGCCCTGCACACAGAGGCCCTGCACACAGAGGCCCTGCACACAGGGGCCTGCACACAGGGGCCTGCACACAGAGGCCCTGCACACAGGGGCCCTGCACACAGAGGCCCTGCACACAGAGGCCCTGCACACAGGGGCCTGCACACAGGCCCTGCACACAGGGGCCCTGCACACAGGGGCCTGCACACAGGGGCCCTGCACACAGGGGCCCTGCACACAGAGGCCCTGCACACAGGGGCCTGTATGTTTGCTACAGATGGTGCTGTGAGAACATGCTCTTTTCTCCAGGACTGGTGCTGTGAAAACACTCACAGTTGATGGTGATGGTTTCTGGAAAAGCCACAGTTCCCGTTACCGCCCGGCTGCGGTGGATCCTGACCCCAGCGGTCAAACCCGGTCCCTTCCCTGGGAACTGATGGAGTTATGAGGGCGTCACAGGGCTGAATGCGAGGCCAGGTGTCTGTAAAGGGCATTACTCCCTCACAGTAACGTAACGGAGATGTTCGGGTTTTTTCCGACCACACGATGACACCGACCTGTGGTCCAGAAGCCCTTCTGAACGCCGTAGGGAAATCTCACCGGAAAATGGAAATTCACTGAAGTTTTTGAATATGTAGGGGGAAACCCTTCTCGCCTCTAAAACTGGAACCGTTCCCTCCCGTGACTCCCATCGCGTTTCTTGGGAAACACATCGCCCACCGTGAACAGAATAAACATGGTGTATATTAGCGCTCGGACTGGCAAAACGTCACTGCGCTCGAGGCCTTACCACAACGCTCCCATTTCCAGGTCTGACTCTTATCGCCAAGGTCTGGTCTGCTCCGACAGCCAATGGGACAGCCAATGGGACGCGAGCTTCATGCTCACGCCCCCACCATGTGCAGCCTGAAGTCGAGGGAATGAGAGCCCCCCCCCCCACATTCTTTCACACTTAAATGAAAACATCTTTCCCCAACATTTCGAGCCACTGAAAAACAGCAGAAAAAGAGAAGATTGCATTCTTGTCTAACACACACAGACACACTCAGTACCTATAAACACAGCCAAGTGCACACTCACACACACACACTCAGTACCTATGAACACAGCCACACACACACACTCAGTACCTATGAATACCGGCACACCCACACACTCAGTACCTATAAACTCAGCCACACACACACACACTCAGTACCTATAAACACAGCCACACACACACACACTCAGTACCTATAAACACAGCCACACACACTCAGTACCTATAAACACAGCCACACACACACACTCAGTACCTATAAACACAGCCACACACACTCAGTACCTATGAACACAGCCACACACACCCACGGTACACACAAACACAGCCACACACACTCTGTTCCTCAGTGAGTTAACGCTGATCCCAGGTCAGCGTGTCCTTGCGGTCCTGGATGGCGCTCACTCCCGCGCGGGGAACCTGCGGCCTCCGTGTGTCCTGTGCCAGGTGAGGCCACCCCCACAGCCCCAGGACCGTCCAGACATCGCTCCGACAGACGGACAGACCAGCGTTTCGTTCCAGAAACAGTCAGACCAGCGTTTCGTTCCAGAAACAGTCAGACCAGCGTTTCGTTCCAGAAACAGTCAGACCAGCGTTTCGTTCCAGAAACAGCCTGTGTGGTCGTCGAAAGCCAATTTGGAAACAGGCGCAGTTTAGCCTGGGAGAGACCAGCGAAGCGTTTCTGCGAAATACAGCCGCAGTAAACACCACAACTGCTGCAGGTCCCGGGCCCCTCAGACTGCCCTGTTCTGGCTGTCGTTTTGATGGCACGACTGGAGCGTCTCCTGGCTTTAACAGGCCCGCGCTGGCTCATGAACTCAGCGCGTACGCTCCCTGACGGGATCGTTCCGGTTTTTTACGCCGCAGTAAAGCCTGTCGTCTGTGGACACTCGTAGCCTTCTTCCTCATCGACTTCCCTGGCTTGCGGTGAAATCTAAATGTCGTGCAACGAAGTGAAAGCAAGCACCTCTAATCTGGAAAATTGGCTTTCATTGTTTTTAATGTCGT
Source organism: Conger conger (assembly GCF_963514075.1). Classification (NCBI taxonomy): domain Eukaryota; kingdom Metazoa; phylum Chordata; class Actinopteri; order Anguilliformes; family Congridae; genus Conger; species Conger conger. The sequence goes on along the minus strand of NC_083776.1, from coordinate 5,419,291 downwards.
TACATGACGGGGTTAAGAGGTTTTTAGGATGAAGAGTTAGTTCAGTAGTTCCCCGAGTGTCGTCAGTAGATCTGTGTGTGGACGCGTTTTGGCGTGTGCACTACAGAGCATGACCACTAGGTGGAGCCAAGTCTCTTTTTAAGCCGATTGTTTTCCTTCGCAGCCCGACCAGCACCAAGGGGAAGATACGTGAGGCCCACCGGAGGATCATGGTCCTAAATCATCCGGATAAAGGTCAGTGAGCTTCTCCCGAGCGAGGTCAGCGGACGTCTTCGCTGCGTTTGCCCACCTCAGTCACTAATGTGTGGCCCTGTGGCTGTTCCACCTCCATCCGCCATTTCCTGTGGCCATTACATTACAGCTGTTTAGCTCACGCTTTCATCCAAACAACTTAGTTAATTAGACTAAGCAGGGGCCAATGTCGGGGTAAGGGCCTTGCTCAAGGGCCCGACGACTGTGCGGATCTTACTGTGGCTGTACTGGGGCTTGAACCACCAACCTTCCAAGCCCCAGTTGTGTACCCTTAGGCACTAGACTGCAGGCAGGATGTTGAAGAGGGATGATGATGATGATGATGTCTTAAGGACATTGCAGTTGTTCCCTCCCTCATCACACAGTATCCGCTGCTCTGTGATTGGACGCTTTCGGTCTGTGCACGCATTCAGGGTGTTAAGGAGGAAAGCCTGGCTGTGTGCGCACTACTGTGTTCTCTTCTGCAGGGGGCAGCACTGGGCCCGCTTTTAGACCTGCCCAGTTCAGTTCAGAAGAGTCAGGAATAGTGGTGGTTCTCCGTCTGGTCCACAGAGCAGTGGACGTGAGCGTCTGTCTCTGCCTCCCCGGAGTTCAGGGCCGCGTCTCTGCTCCCGCTTCGCTCCTCCAGCCTGGCGCCCAGCGGGTTATTTTAGGATCCCGCGGCATGCTCCCCGTGTTCTTCTTCAAGGTTAACGGCCGAGCGGCTCTCCCAGAATCCCTCCTAGGGCGCAGAGGTGTGTGGAAACTGCTGTGAGGGTCGAGGCTGCGACTCAGCGGGTCTCCCTCTCTCTGTGTGTGAGTGAGTGAGTGAGTGAGTGAGTGAGTGAGTGTGTGTGTGTGTGAGTGTGAGTGTGAGTGAGTGAGTGAGTGAGTGAGTGAGTGAGTGAGAGTGTGAGTGTGAGTGTGAGTGAGTGAGTGAGTGAGTGAGTGAGTGAGTGTGTGAGTGTGAGTGTGAGTGTGAGTGAGTGAGTGAGTGAGTGAGTGAGTGAGTGTGTGTGTGTGTGTGTGTGTGTGAGTGTGTGTGTGTGTGTGTGTGTGTGTGTGCACTGACCTGTGGGTCCCAGAGGATGAGCAGTCAGAGAGGCCCCACTGGGGCGGCCGTGTGGGGCCCACTTCCTGTCCAGATTAGGGGCCCAGTCCTACAGAGAGATGAGGCAACCCCCCCCCGCTGTCACTCTCCGTCTCTGCTCGCCCTGTCCCCAGTCTCCCGGGAGACCGGTATTCCCCGCTAACGGACCCCTCCGGTCTCCCGCTCAGTCTCCTGTCGCTGTGCCGTTCCCGGCTCATTTCCCAAATCCGCGGACCGGGGCGGGTAAACGTCCCGCGGGACTTCTGAAACGAAACGAGCGGTCGCAGGAGCGTCGCGTCGCCGCGGTGGGGAGTCCCGTCTCCGCGGCGGGCTAGCCGACGCAGCGGACCCCCGTGTGTGGACAGACCGGGCTGAGGCGTAACGCGCGGTTCCGTTTCGGCTCAGAATCGGGTCAGAATGACAGTCTGCTCGGGGGCGCCGTTAACACAGTGCTGAAAGTCTGCCGCTCTTCCCACAGGCGGCTCTCCTTATGTCGCGGCGAAGATCAACGAAGCGAAAGACCTGCTGGATTCCTCCCGCCGCTGACCGCCCCCCACCCCCCTCCATCTGCCCCAGCCATTATCCCCTGATTTCAGTCACATTGACTGATGGGAGCCCCCTGCACTGACTGCATCCAGCCACTAGGGGGAGACCGCTCATGACTACAGAAGACTGCTGATGGAAACTGGACGATGTTTCTGCAAATGCTTTTCACTGTCTGTAATGTGTGTTTTCCTGCTTGTATACAGTTGCCGTCCGTAACGTTTGGGACAAAGACCCATAATTTATTTGCCTCTGCTCCGCAATTTCAGATTTGTAATTTTTAAAAAAAATACAAAAATGACATGTGGTTAGAGAGCACAGTCAGATTTTAATAATTTTTACATTTTGGTTTCACGATGTAGAAATTACAGCAGTATGCATTGTCCCTCCATTTCACAGCACCATAATGTTTGGGACACAGCAATGTTATGTAAATAGAATAAAAAGTCTTATTTAGTATTTTGTTGCATATCCTGGGGGCTATGTATAAACACTGCTGTAACTTCTACACGGTGAATCCAGAATGCCCTTTTTTGCAATCTGACAGCGATTGTGAGAAACCCCTGTTTTGCTCATGTAAACATGCTTCATAGTTATTTATGTTTGGTCAATGATTAAAGCCTGTTCTAAAAAGGAATTTATGAAAGTTTCAGATATTTCTTTTTTATGCTGCGCCAACAAATTGAGCAACGGGAACATTGCTTTTGGGTTGTTCTTTCGTCAATAAAGTGTCTTCTGGTCAAACAGCCTTGGGGTTTGCGAATGGCACGACACAAATAAACACTTTTCACCACATCGTTTCTTTTGTGGGCACGGGAGTGTCAAGACGCATCATAAACCTCCTGATGGAGAGGTCTGGGGTGTTTGTTTCACGGACCCACTCCAGAGCATGCAGTTCTGAAGGTCATTCTCAGGTCCTCAGGGGATAAGGGCCTTGCTCAAGGGCCCAACAGCGGCACTGATCTTATCCTGGCCACACTGGGCCTTGAACCACCAACCTTGCGGGTCCCAGTCAAGCACCATAGCCACGCGGCTGCTCCCATATGGGGAGCAAATGGGGCACAGAAGGTTTTAAAAAAATAACAATTCTTCAAGTTTGGCATGAGACAAGCCTCGGCCCACCTGCTGAATTCTGTTCTGGACAGGGAGAATTTTCCAGAAGGTCCACATGCACGGACTGAGGGGGTGTCTCCCTGCTCTGGAAGTGGTCCGGGCGACAGAGGGGGGGGGCCTTTGATCCAAGTACTGAGGCTGTTCCTCATCTCAACTCGCAGTAATGGCCGCCACGTGTCTTTAAAAGCCTGGCCGGCCCGTTTCCGAGCGGGTAGTGGTGATACAATAACCGCATTCCTGCGGCCGGAGTAGCCAGGCGTTTTGATTTAATGCGCGTCGACCGGCCAGCCGAGTGAGAAGTAATTCGCTGTGTTGGCGTGATCGAGAGAGCAATGCGAGGCGAGACAAAGGGTGATGAAATCCGCGGTATCGCCCTGCCAGCGCTCACTCCGGTTCAGCACACCTCCGCCAAGACCGACAAACGTTTTCAATTTCAGAGCGGCAAACGTAATGTTCGCGGCTTACCAGAACAGCATGTTTTTTTCCCCACTGCGTTATCTTTGATGTGTTCAACTCGCATAACTGGGTTCAGGTGGAGGACTGCAGGCATATGTAGCCATATGCATATATATCCTCATTACGTGGAATTATTTACAAAAAAACTGTACGGGACTTAACAAGTAGCCTACATGAAACGGCTCAGCACTGCCCTATCAGGGAGTGTTAATAACTCATTAAAAATAATATAATGAAGACTGGTATGACAGGAACGCATTACTAGCGTTAGTCACCCGAATGATCGATTGTATTTAAAATAGCTGAAACACTTTTGGGAAAACTTCCGTTTATATTTTTTCATAACAAAAAGAGGAAGGCGGCTGAAGACGGGATCAGAAGAGATCCGTTGCTTAGCAACTGACGCATACAGCTCCGCTGTTTTAGAGTAGGTAATTCACTGCTTAAGATTCACTTCAGTCGCGCAGATTTCGCTTCAGGTGGCGCCCTGCACTTCCAACGGCTGGCAGTTTGGCAATGAAATTACTATACATTACCAGTTCAGTACAATACTGTAGTGTAAAATAGCAACACACAGGATTAAAATACAGTGCAGTCTAAGTATTTGGAGAATGGTATTTAAAAGACCATTTGTGTTCTTTTGTTTTGGCTCTGTACTCCAGCACATTGGATTTGAAATGAAACAATAAATGCAGTTAAAGTTCAGACTGTGAGGGGTATTTACGTCCATATCGGGTGATCCATGTAGGAATTGCATCTCTTTGTACACAGTCCCCCTATTTAATTGCACAGTTTGGCTCTCAGCTGTTTCTGATTAGTCCGGCATGATATTCTATTGCTAACTTAGTGCAGACATAAGACAGCTGTCAGTATCTAGTCCCGATTTTAGGCTTTTGACTGCCTTTGAAGTCGGTTATTGGCATTTGGCAACATGGAGGACCAGAGTTATGCCAATGGCAGTCAAGGAAGCCATTATGAGCCTGAGAAAAAAAAAAAAGGCCATAGGCCAAACAATAAGTTTCCAAAAATGAACCTTTTCATTTTAAATCCAATGTGCTGGGAGTACAGAGCCTTTAAAAGAACAGAAAATATCCCACAGTCCACATATTCACGGACTGCACGGTGTATTTATTGCGTATACGAATGTGAAAGGCAGCACAACGAAGTCCCAAAATACAGCCACAGAAAGAGCCGGTGCAGACAACTGCAAGCAAACACAATCCCCCTCCGTCCTGCTGTGCTGCGAGAGTCGACTGAATTCAGCGAGAACTTTCTGCCGTTTATAGTTCCAGTCCGTCAAGCCCGACTCGCGACTCGAGATCTCACGCAGCTGTCAAAAGACTAGAGCCCCGCAATATTATACCGCCTTTTAAAGAAATGAGAAATTCGCCCTTTTATATTAGTCTTAGAAACTCTGAGGCCGAAGCGATATTTGGCAGCTTTTCTCTTTTTTTTTTTTTTTTTTTGATGTTGTATGTTTTTGTTTTCTTTGTTTTTCGGGAAAAGAGCCACACGATTAAGACGGATAGGAAGGCTGAGACGCTGATTCGGAATAGGCCAATGAGAAGCGTCCCAGCACCTGTGACCTCAATGGCAACGCATCTGCAAGGTCAAAGGTCGAATACGCCTTCCTGAATCCCTGGGGGGAGGCGGGGGACAGACACACTCACCCCTCAAAATAATGTTTGAGTCTGATAAAAACATAAAATCACTGATTTATTAGCTACTCAGCTACAGGAAGAAAACGAGAAGATGCTTAAAATAAACATAGGAAAGTAATACGAACTGATAGAATACAGGAAGTGAAACAGAACATTAATCATTACAATAACAGAGTTTGTATTGAATACTATGGCCAGTAAAGCCCTCAAACAAAAACGACTGTATGAGGACATTTTAAAAAGAGACTCGTCTCAAACGGCTCGAACGTAAAGGCTCTCACAGTCAACACGGCACTCGAAGGCTGCGCTTAATTCAAAGGCTGTCAACTTGCCTCGTTAGCAGAAATGTGTCTAACAGTGTTTCGGTCAAACGCCTACACCTTTAGTGCGGCGTTCTTTGTGAACTCGAAGCTCGGAGCGCTCCTGTGGTTACCGCATAGCAACCGTCAGTAAGATGGTGGCTGGCGAGAAGCCGGGATGAGCTCGGACACTTTCTGATCACCAAGCGCTTCAGTCATGTTCTAACCGCTGTCTGTTGGGAACAGTAAAATAAATATATATATATATATATATATTTAAAAAACCTATTGAGACGTTAACTGTTGTTCACCATTATTGGGTACTCCGACAGTTCATTAATTTGGGGGAATCACTTGTAATTTCCCTCCGACTCTGCGACTTGGGAGCTGTGAAATGATACCTGATTTTCTCGCTCGTAATTCTGAGTTAACGGGCTGGTCCAGTGCATCTTTCCTGGTCGGACGGTCGTAATTACGAGTTCCCGAGTTCCCAAATGAGACGTGGAGGGCCCTTACGACCCAACAGGGGAAATACACTTCCGGCCTGTGTACACACCTGGAACTGTGTTGTGATTGGCCGGACCCATTTCACCTCTTTGTCGCATGCTTTGACAAGGTCCATGTCCTTTCATTAGAATTAAGACAAAATGTTGCACACCGGGGACCGGGGTTCGATTCTCGGTCCTGTCAAAAGCCAAGTTTGGCCGGCTCACGTGGAGCAGCATAATTGGCTCGCTGCTCCAGGGGGAGGGACTTGGCAGGGTTAGTAGATCGCCGCACAAAAAGCACCTTGGGCGCCTCAGAATCACGGCAACGGGCATGAGACGAGACAGCTTGAAGAAGGCGTGTCGCTCTCGTAGGGCCACCGAGGGATGGGGTGTGGGCGGTGTATCTAATACTAGCTCTAATTGAATTAGACAGGGTACAATTGGCTATCAAATTGGGAGAAAAAAGGAAAACAAAGAATTAAGACAAAATGGCTGCCAGATCGAAAAACATTTGTAGCTGCTGTATATGACTGCATTACATTATTGGCATTTGGCAGACGCTCTTATCCAGAGCGACATACAGTTGATTAGACTAAGAAGGAGACAATCCCCTGGAGCAGTACAGGGTTAAGGGCTTTGCTCAAGGCCCCAACGGCTGAGCGGAACTTATTGTGGCTACACCGGGATTGGAACCACCGATCTTGCGTGTCCCAGTCATTCACCTTAACAACAACACTACAGGCCGCCCTATAATTGGTGAGCAGCAACATGGAAAAGCTGTCGACCTAGCCCAAGACTTTGCTTCCCTTGGAGGAGGAGCTCCTGTCCAGTCGATCCCTGAGGGGGTTGCGTCAATCAGGACACCTGGATTCCCGTCAATCTCCGAATAAAAAGGCACGCTTGTGTCATCCACAGAACAGAGCCGGCCTCTCTGTCCTCCCCTCACACAGCCGTGTTCTTCACAGAGACAGGACAATGGGGGGGGGAGGGACCCAAACGACAAGACTGACTCTCCATTCTGTTGTGTAAACAGTCCATTGTGTCTCTGAACAATGCAAAGCCCATTTGTCATTTCAATGGCTTCCCAAGATGAATGTTTAAAAAAAATAAATGAAAAAGGGAAAATACAAGAACTGAAACTGCCAGTGGCGCTGGAGTATTATTCACCCTCAGCAGTAATGTAACTGCATCAGCCACCGACAGACGGACAGTCAGTCAGATAAAACCAAACGAAAAAAAGAAAAACAAGCCAATCCATCCAACGTCAGCTGCTCCAAAAAAATACGTCAAAAAACTACAGCGTTTGGGCTGCAGTCTTACTTCGTTCATGCTAATGCCGAATTGGTATCAATTGAAAACCGTAAACAAAACAAATTAAATCATACAGCATTCGCTGAACAGCAACGTCTGCAGGATGGTTTCGCACTGCGGAAATGAAGACAATTAGGCGGCAATCAACAGTGGATACAATTTCAGGGGCAACTAAAGAAAATCATGAAGGAACATTTACAGGGTTTCAAAACATTCACTCAAAGAAGTGCCGCTAGTAAAATCTGAAGGAGGCAGGATTACATTCACGTCAGTAAACGGCTTAACTCAATTCAACGTTTCCCTGTCTTCAAATTGTTTGCATCTGTTCTGTAACTGTGTGTTTTTTCTGACAAACGCATCCAAAAGAAAAGACCGGTAATGTACAATCTATTGGGATCTCCGAGTCTAATTAGGAAATCACTCGTATAACGAGTGAAGCAGTCGAAACCGCGTAATTAAGCAAAGATGAAGCACGCTTTGTAGCTTTATGCTAATCAACAATCATTTGACGTGTGTGCACTTAGACTGATTGCCTGGAGGCATCCGCCCAAAATAAGATATTGATATACGCAATCCGCGGTAAACAAATGGTGTTCAAACCAGCAGAATAAATTCGGTCACATTGGATAGCTTTAAGTTATGCTTCTTGCTGTAGGGCACAGAGACAAAAACACTATGGGATTGAGAAGGTAAGTAACTATAGCAACTAAAAAGCGGGTGGAATGTGGGAAACGATCACACTCACAATGGACCGGTGAGCTGCACTGAACGTTTCCGCCTGAAGGACGTCTGACCTCCGATACGTCGAGTGTTTAGGATCTAGGCCTCACCTCTGCCTTAAATAATTTCTCCACCGATGAGGCCCGGAGCTGGAACGCAAAGGTAGGAATTGCGCTACGCTGCGTCAGAAGTATGTTCTGCACTTGTGTATCAAAAACCGGCGGTATAGGTTCATTTATTGATGTTTTTATATGAAAAGATTTGTTTAAGCCAAGTATAACAATCCCAAGACATATAAATAATTCTTAGAATTAAGAGATTCAGTCGATTTCCAAGGCTGAAAAAACTACACAAAAGGTAGGCCAGAATTTTATCAACTCAAGTGGACATCCCGATGTAACGGATGCCAGGGTTGCTTTAAGCTTTGAAACAGCCAAGCAGAACGTATCGCCTGCTTTAGTTATCATATTTCACACCGCACACACAAGAGTGCGACAGAGCGTGCGTTCCAGAATGCAACGTTTCCCAACTCAGGGCTCATGGGGTGCATTCATTTATAATGATAATAATTTTAAATAATTTAAAAGTTCCAGGGAAGGGAGCCGCGGTGGCGCAACAGGCTAAGACGCAGCAGACTTGCGGTTGCAGTTTGCTGCAGTTGCACACCGGGGACCGGGGTTCGATTCTCGGTCCAAGTTTGGCCGGCTCACGTGGGGCAGCAATAATTGGCTCGCTGCTCCAGAGGGAGGGACTTGGCAGGGTTATTAGATCGCCGCACAATAAGCACCTCGGGCGCCTCGGAATCACGGCAACGGGCACGAGACGAGACAGCTTGAAGAAGGCGTGTCGCTCTCATTCGGGCCGCCGAGGGACGGGGTACGGGCGGTACATCTAATACGACTACCTCCAATTGAATCAGACGAGGTACAATTGGCTACCAAATTGGGAGAAAAAGGGAAAAATCTGAAAAAAAAAGTTCCAGGGACATCCACCCAGCCTAGACCTGTTCTTTGGGGCAAGCTGTACTATCCTGCCTCTTCCCCTCCGAATCCCACTCACCAAATTCTCCCATGACCTCTGAGTGACCCCTTTCGCCAATCAAATTCAGGATGGGCAGGATGCCCTGCAGATAAACAGATGAGACCCCCCCTCCACAGGGACCGTTAATGCTGTCCACACATCACACTCTGAGCAGCGCAGAGCACCTGGAGAGGACGGCATCGGTGTAAAAACCACAGGCAGAACATCTCACCAATGCCCCCCCCAAAGCAACACCGTCTTACGGGACCTTCCGGAAAAAGCCAAAGATCACCCAGCGGTGTAGTCTGTAGAGCAGTGGACTCTCGGGCCCATATGCACTGATGCTACTTTCTGTGCTGTGGTTCTCTCTCTCTCTCTCGCTCTCTCTCGCTCTCTCTCTCTCTCTCTCTCAGACTCTGAATCACTCTCAGAGTCTGACTCTCTCTCGGACTCTGACACTCTCTCTCTCTGTTTGTCTCTCTCGCTCTCAGTCTGACTCTCTCTGACTCTCTCTCTCTCTGACACACACTCTCTCACTCTCTCTGGCACTCTCTCTCTCTGTCTGACTCTCTGACTCTGACTCTCTCTCTCTCTCTCTCTCTCACACACACTCTCTCAGACTCTGACTCTCTCTCTCTCTCACACACTCTCAGACTCTGACTCTCTCTCTCTCTCTCTCTCTCTCTCTCACACACACTCTCTCAGACTCTGACTCTCTCTCTCTCTCAGAGTCTGACTCTCTCTCTCTGGCACTCTCTCTCTCTGTCTGACTGTCTGACTCTCTCTCTCTGACACACACTCTCACTCTCTCTAGCACTCTCTCTCTCTCTCTCTGTCTGACTCTCTGACCCTCTGCTTCTCCGTCTGAATGAAGCAGAAACAACGTGAGAGGAAGGAGAGGACTGTCCCATTCTCCCTTAAAAAAGAAATTGACAAAATGCAATAAAGAAATTCAAATATCTGGAATCCTTTGCTGTCAAAAAGCGGTTTAGTATTAGCAGGAGAAATTCACATTCAAAGGTAAACTGAGTGACACACTGGTTTCAGTAGAATGGATAAAAAGTTTTATTCAATAAAAATAATTTACATAATATAGAATATGCTCAATGACGGAAGTACTCGGACCACAAACAGAATGTAACAGTACATACTTGGTATACGACACGGTGACGTCAAGAACAGAAAAAAGAAAAAGAAAAAAGATTACTCCTCGTTATATTTATGCCCGCTGATAAGGTAGTCAGTCCTAGTGCAGTCTCGGAAGATGCAGCATTTCAGAAATGAGTAATTGAAGTGAAATCTTTGTAAAAAGTCACCTTTCACTTGGTGAAAATCCTGTTCAATGCACTGATTTTTGGAGCTTGATTGGGGCGGGAGTCTGTGTCCTTACCCAATCACCAGAGAGGAGTCTGCAGTCTTATCCAATCAGCAAGGGGAGTCTGTGGCTTTATCCAATGAGCAGAGAGGAGTCTGCAGTCTTATCCAATCAGCAAGGGGAGTCTGTGGCTTTATCCAACCAGCAGAGAGGGGTCTGCGGCCTTGCCCAATCAGCAGAGAGGAGTCTCTGGCCTTGCCCAATCAGCAAATAGGAATCTGTGGCCTTGCCCAATCAGCATCCATGGCTGAACAGAGCTGTATCCTTTTGGACCCATGCCCAGTCTTGCCGGTAGTCCGGAGTGAACCGCGTCCGATCAGCAAATCAGTCACATCTTATTTCCCAGCATGCCTCAGTCCTGAAGCGCAGTCCAACTGCGGTCAGCGTCCGTAGGGAAGTGCGTGCAGCCGGCCAATCGGCCGCTCCGGGGTCGGAGACGCGCAGCCCTGTCCCAGGACCCCACGGCGAGGCGGCGGACGCTTGGCCGTGTGTTTCTGGGGCGCGGGTCAGACGGACTGGAGACCCTCGAAGCCGCAGAACTTCCAGCGCTTCTCCAGCGTGGCGCCCACGCCGCTCAGCTCCTGCCGGAACATCCGCGGCAGCCGCACCATCAGCCGCTCCAGCTCGCCCGCCGACACCTGTCAACGGCATCGTGGGATAGCGTCAGGAGGACTCACACCGTCGCCATCGCCTGACGGACGGAACGTTCCCTCCCTCGTTTTACAAGCCCCAGAAACACGGAGCAGATGCTCTCTTCGCCCCCGTGGACCAGTGTTTGTGGAGCAGACTCTTATATCCAAAGCGATGTACAAGAGGTGCATACCAAAGGTCATTACAACGACTACAGAAAAGGTCAGATAAGGTATAACTCCCAAAGACTCAGTCATCTACCCCAGTGTTTCTCTACTCCAGTCATCAGGATCCACTGGCCAGAAGGTTTGTTGTTGTAAACAGGAACTCACGCACCTGATTGAATTAAAAGGGCAGCCTGTAGCGTAGTGGTTAAGGTACATGACTGGGACCCGCAAGGTCGCTGGTTCGATCCCCGGTGTAGATAAGATCCGCAAAGCTGTTGGGTCGCTGAGCAAGGCCCTTAACCCTGCATTGCTCCAGGAGAGGATTGCCTCCTGCTCAGTCTAATCAATTGTACGTCGCTCTGGATAAGAGCGTCTGCCAAAATGCCATTAATGTAATGTAACCAAGGGCATTTTTGGTTCAGTCATTAAAATCAGGTGTGTGAGTTCCTTGTTACATAAAAACGAACCTTCTGGCCTCGAGGACTGGAGTTCAGAAACACCACTGTAGACAAGGCACAACGAGTTATCTGACCTGTTCTGTAGTTCTAATGACCTTCGGTGTGCACCTCTTGTACCTTTCTTTGGATAAAGGCGTCTGGTCCATAAATGTAATGTAATGTAATGTAATCCGGAGTCAAGGTTAAGTGCTGCAGCTCTTTTTCTCCCAATAAATTTCGCGCACTGAAACGGCAGAGCCTTTTCTCCCAGAAGCCTCGGTAATTAAGCCGGGTGCGGCAGCAGGCGCCGCATCCCGATTCCTAATTCCCGCTCTCTCGGGGTCAGAGGTCGGTCCCCCCGCCGGACGGAAAGGCCGACTCGCGCCGCCTGCGACCCGTCACATGACCGTCTGTGAGCAGATGGACACCGCGGGGGGCAGCCACGGGGCAGAACACACACCCCCCCCCCCCCGAGCCCCCGAAAACGCTCCACACAGCCCCCCCCCCCCCCCGTCACCAGCCTGGAGAACTGAGCTCCTGCAGCACACTCAGATTAAACACACCGAGTGAGTACACTGCTCTTTTTTTTACTGCATTTCAGACTGGAGTGAGTGTGACTCGTGGGCGCTGTAGTTTACCTGGGCGTCCAGTCTCTGGATGTAGGACCACAGGTACTCGATGTTCGCCCCGAACGGGTGCACGTGCAGGAAGGTGGACACGATCCCTGTGGGAGAAGAGACAGGCTGGGCTGAAGATGACAGGCTGGGCTGAACACGGCAGTTTGAATTTGGGGTTGAGGTGAGCACAGCTGAGGCTGAGTTTTGGGCTTAGGCTGAACAGGGCTGAGCCTGAATTTGGGCTGAGCATGATGGGCTGGGCTGACCACGGCGGGGCTGAATTTAAATGTTGCCAGCAGGCTACATGGCATCAAGCACCTGCGCCACGGTGAAACTGCCAGGAGGACAGGAGTGACAGATTACTCTGGAGAAATCCAGCAAGAGAGAGAGAGAGAGAGAGAGAGATCAAGCAAGAGAGTGGCATGAAAGAGAAATGGAGAGGGAGAAAGAGAAATGGAGACAGAGAGAGAGAGAGAGGGAGGGAGGGAGAGAGAGAGTATAGTGAGGACTCGAGAGAGCTAGGAGCCAATATCCATTTCCTTGATTTATCCAGTGGAACACTGGCAATTACAGAGGGGACCTAATTCAGTTCTGTCCACAAGGCCTGCTGTCACGACGGGGGAGGAGAGGCGGGGGAAGGGGGCACTGACAGATGCCAGGATCTTTAAACAAAATGCACAAAGGCAACGGTACACCACAACAGAAACACACATTGAAAAGACTACAGTGTACTACAGCACAAACCCACACAGAAGATTACTGTATACTACAGCACAAACCCACTCTGAAGATTACTGTATACTACAGCACAAACCCACTCTGAAGATTACAGTATACTACAGCACAAACCCACTCTGAAGATTACTGCATACTACAACACAAACCCACTCTGAAGATTACAGTATACTACAGCACAAACCCACTCTGAAGATTACAGTATACTACAGCACAAACCCACTCTGAAGATTACAGTATACCACAGCACAAACCCACTCTGAAGATTACTGTAAACTACAGCACAAACCCACTCTGAAGATTACAGTATACTACAGCACAAACCCACTCTGAAGATTACAGTATACTACAGCACAAACCCACTCTGAAGATTACTGTATACTACAGCACAAACCCACAGTGAAAAACATATTTATATAAGTACTGGAATGTGTATTGTGCCCTTTTACAAAGCAGGGCCAGAACCATTTCATTCATTCAAGCACTGCTAATGTTATATTGCCGCTTGCTCTTCTGAGTCATCGCTTCGAGAAATGGAACAACAGATATGAATTCAGAGTTGCGAGAGGGAGAGGGAGACGAAGCGAAAGACCTTTTGGCATTTTTATACGCCGACATTTTCTGCAATCTGCTCATGGCGCACTACCTTGAGAGTGCAGCTCTTTGTACACTTAACACTTTGTACACTTAAGGAGACTCGATCATTCAACACAATAAACGTATGAAACGGAACGGCACAAGAACAAACTAATGAGACTGCAGGAGAGCGAACCAATCAAACTGCACGAAAGGGAACCAATCAAACTGCACGAAAGTGAACCAATCAAACTGCACGAAAGGGGAAACAATCCACAGGAATTGATGTGTGTGTGTGTGTGTGTCTGTGTGTGCGTGTGTGTGTGTGTGTGTGTGTGTGTGTGAGTGTGCGAGACTGTACTTGCTTTCGATTCCACAGGGTTTCTGTTCCTCAGTGTGTATTAAAAATCCCATATTGTGGTAAATGACATTTCCCTTGCTATCTGGATTATAAAGAAGTTGTGGGTGCTGGAAACACACTGTGAAAGTATCTAACCACACAGACCACAAATAAATCCACACGATCTGTATGAAGAAACTGCATTTAAAGAGCCGCTTGGTTTTCTGTAACTATGACATCACAACAATACGCTCATTTGCATAAGTCCGCCTTCGGCACGGCGCACCTTGTAGCTGGAACAAATCTAAACGCGCCGCACAGACGGCGTTCAGCTCGTTGTGGAGCTAGCCAGCCAATCAGAACAGAGGTTTATTGATATCAATGAGCCTTAAAGACACAGTCCCTAAAACTTGCCTGCTCTTGGTAAAGCTCATGAGAGGCGCTGGAGAATGGACATGTGAAATTGAACAGGTACTCAAAACCACACAAACGTCTCATGGACGTCAGGACATGTAAAGTGTAACAGTGGAAAGGCGCAGAATATGGGACCATTAAGAGATGAGAAGGTTTGGGCGGACCCTTACCCAGCAGCAGGGCCTCTTTCTCAGTCTGCAGAGCCCCTCGAACCCCCGACTCTCCCCTCCTCTCTCCATCCGCCCCCAGGAGCGCCGTGTATCCGTTCAGCCCCTGTAAACACAGAGAGGCATCACACACGTGTGTACATACACACACACACACACTCACACACTCACACACACTCACACACTCACACACGTAGACATGCAGACACTCACAGTACATGACATGTTATTTGGCTGACGCTTTTTTCCCAAAGCTTTTTTAGACTAAGCAGGAAACAATCCCCCCTGGAGCAATGTGGGGTTAAGGGCCTTGCTCAAGGGTCCAACAGCTGTGCGAATATTATCATGGCTACACTGGGGACCAAACCACCAACCTTGCAGGTCCCAGTCATGTACCTTAACCACTACGCTATAGGCCGCCCCTGTTTCCACTCATATGCGCATGTGTGTTGTGCACATAAAAGTGGGGATCTTGCATATTAACAGCAGAAGAAGCCATAAACAAGCCCTATAAAATATATTAATGATGGATATTCAGGAGTCGGCTGACACTGGGGTGATGGCGGGCTATGTGGTGAATCTTTTTTTGCTCGCAGAATGCTGAATTTTATTTATTCGTCGATTCTGTAATTTCGGCAGATTAACGGTAGGTTTATTGAGAATAAATCTCTGAACCGAGACGCAGCGTCAGGGAAAATAATCCGTGAGGGACAAGGTCCAGAGGAGGACGCACAGCCCCAGTCGGGAAGCCGGAGGGACGGTTTTCCGACATTCCACAGATAAAGACAGGGAACGGTTTGGAAATGCGCCGGGCGAGGAACTCGAGAACAAGCGGAACTGAAACACAACTCTGAGTAACGGCCTCTCGAGAGGCACGCTTTCTTCTCGAGAGCTCGTCCGTTTTAGAGAAAGAATTTAAGACCTGTACCGAGATCATCATCATCCATCACCATCATAAGCAAGACATCATTGCACTGCCGTATTTTCTAAATACAGACAAGTCACATTAGTTCACAATTACCTGAATAGATAACAGATGGTTGTTTATTTCATAAACAATAAAAAAATGATTGTTATAATAATGGGTTCATTGTGTTTTCTTTGTGCCGTTGACCCCCAGGAAATGGCACTGATAAATGATATTCAGAAAATGAGTGTGAGTACTATGCTTAAAGATTATATCACAGCTGTTCACAGCTATATCAGCGGAAGACGACGCGCTATTTAAATACAGCATTAACAGACACCTCCACCCCCAAACCCAACAACCCAACTCCGAGCACAAACACAGAGGGAGATGAGTTCACCAAGCAGATAACGTCTCTGCAGGCCCTCCACTCCTCAAATTCTCCTGAAACTTAAAAGACTCGTCTTTATTCCTGGATTCTCCTTGTCTCTGCTCCCCTGCTTCATGCAGCTCCTCGTCCTGATGCCAAACACCTGGGGCCCATTCCTACCGCTTA
>NC_083776.1:5395938-5398438 GCF_963514075.1 Conger conger | reverse complement strand
TCTGCAATCTCTTAAGAAAAAAAAAAAATCACATTACACAGACTTCAAACAGCAGCGATCTTTTGACAGGATAAGCTCAGAAGAAATGTAAAGCTTTCGCTGTGAAATCTCTCAGCTCCAATAAAATAAACAGCCAGTGACGCTGCAGCCCAACAGTCAGAAAGAGCGAGTGGTGGGTTTTGTTATCTGTGAACAAAAACACTTTTCCCCCCCCTTTCCCTGGAATTGGTTTATTGCCCCAGGCAGTTTCTTGAAAGCGCAGATAACAACTCAGCTCGGTTAGAGGGCTTCTTCGGAGCTTACGATCACTTATGCCCACATTTTTATCTCCTGGCGTGCGTGCGCTCCATTACAGACTTCATTGGCAGCCAGCAGATAAAAGTCTTAACGCTCAGGACCATTCAGATCTTTCTCCACAAAAAAAACCCCCCAAAAACAAACCTACACATCTGCGCCTGAAAGCACAGAGCCTTTTTCCTACGAGGACACTCCAGTTCATCAACTCCCTCTGCCGTCAGACGCCACTTCACTCACTAAGGCAGGACTGCTTAAGACCGTAGCAAAGCCTACACGCTTAAAGCAAACGGGGCATAATCGTTAAGGACGGAGACGGCGGGAAACGGCGGTGATTTGTCGGTAACGGCAGCTGAAGCGCTGTAACCGAAACGGCTCGGGTGGGGCCGGCTGCCTCTCGCAGACGTTCAAACGCAGGTCCTGCCGGCAGGTCCAGGTGAAGGTGACCCTTTAGGGTATTTCCACATTAAACACCCCCCCCCCCCCCCCCCCCATTCGCCCGTCCACCTGTCTGATACGACGGCCCACATTCCCACATCATCCAGGCAAGTGCTTCAGCATAGATTTTGCGTGTGGACACATGTACGCTACATACAACATACACTACATACACACGCATGCATTCAAGGTCACATACAGTGTCACACAATCTCGATCTCACACACATGCACACACACACTATATACTGTTTAAGAAGATGATTACACATTGAGTGAAAAGACACATTATTATCTGTCAGGCGGTATGCATTCTCCAGGACAGTTTTCCTGTTACACACAGACCACAGCCCACAGGCCTGACATACTCTCCTGCTCCAGTCAAATCTAAATCCTCATTCAAAGAGGTGAAGCGCTGTTTTAAGTCTACCGTCAAAGGACCAAAAACATTTTATCTTTTTTTTTGGTGAATCCTCACTAATTTCCAGGGATGAATAATTGGCCAATCATTAAGCTCATCACGGAGGATTCTGGCCAATCATTAGGCTCATCACAGAAGACTCTGATCTTCACCCTGTGAGGTGCTGTTGCCATGGCGCTGAATTCCAGACGGCAGAGAGGGGGAAAGCCTAGTTACCAGACCGACTTTCAGACTAATTTTCAACTGATCCCAGACCAGTTAAAGGGCAAAACGCTCCTGTGCTACCTGATCGATAAGCTTCCTGTCGTTACTGGCCTGACTGTTGAAGTTGATGCCTTATTATCGGTCATCATATTTTCATGCCAAGAAAGTACTGTGCCATTAACCCACCCGCAAGGATGTAAAGGTCATCTCACACAGACTATACATAAGACACATTTAAACTAAAATATGGTCAGTCTAACCAGAGCAGTAATGAAGACCAAACAGCCCAATTTACGATGGAACAGAGGTACAGATAGAGGAGATTGGGGTCTGTTGTGACACGGGGTCCATTGCTACCCAATGTTTTTTTGCCCGATCAGAAACAAACTAGCTTGCTGTTTATCACAATGCACACCCCCATACACATCCTCTTTCACCTTGGATTTCAACAGACCAGTTCCATCGCGTAACAACTGGCCCTGTGTCACAACAGACCCCCGCTCTCAATGTTAGCCGTTACCCATAAGAATACACAGCACGTCTTCGCATAAACAACCTGCTTTATGGGAACCCGAGTCAAGTGAAGTCATGTGACAGGAAGTGAAGAGGAAGTGACCGGAAGTACCAACCTCGCACTGCTTTCTCCACATGTCTATGTTCCTGCGCTGCGCTTTTGAGAAATGGTCCCATGCCTTTTGCTTGGCGGAGGCGTTGAAAACGGCCGTAATCTGCTCGACTTCGGTGAACAGGGGAAGTCAGACAAGACAACAACCGTTTATGGAGCGCTCGCCGGTAACCCAAAAAAAAAAGCGGGGGACCCGGCCGGGACCTCAACGGGAGAGGGCCTTCGCCGCTGAGCTTCCTGCAGGGTCCCCGCTTGTACAGTACTTACAGTTCAGCACCTGCAGATTCACCTTCAGGACTGAGAGAGGCAGCATTTTACAGGCGGGGCCCCGTGAACAGACAGACAGTCCGGCGGACTCTCACTAAAAGACAAGCTGAAATCTTGAATTCACCTTTTCCGCAATTTAGCCAATTCCTCATAACAATATGAACTGTGTGTTAAAATGTATATTCCGAAATTGTTTTTACTTGCATTTTCACACCAATTTTTTTCCAATCCACTTCCTGGAAATTAGATTTT